>NC_083323.1:65866455-66166455 GCF_963455315.2 Globicephala melas | reverse complement strand
CCACAATTTAATGTTCTCATTCATGCTAAATAGCAAGAAAACTTTTATTAAGTGCAAGTTGCAATAAGGTCTATGGAGGAATAACAGACAAAATGGCAGGGGGTGAGGGAGTAGGAGAGGGTATAAAATTTAGAAAATGAGGGTCAGGCAAGTCTGTCTGAAGAAAGAATATTCAAGCTCAGACCTGAGGGACCAAGAAAGAGCTGGTCAGGCACAGGGGTATAGGCAGCAAATGGCAAAGAGCTGGAAACCAAAGACCAGGGAGTTAGGGGAAGAATGGCAGGAGATGAAGTTAGAAAGACAGGCAAGGTCCAGTTGGTATAAGTTTGGGTGCTTTCTGCTGCTAATAATAGCCTAATTTAGAAGTTTATTATCTAACATAACAAGAGGAGCAAAGGCACATTGTTACAGGAGTGGATATGTCAGCTGCTCCAACATGGCACGAAGGATGAAGGTTCTTTCCATGTTGCCTCCTGCCATTCTTGAGCTAGATCCTCTTATGATGCTTAGATGGTTGCTGCAGTTCATTTTTTAAGAGCAAATAAACTCTTCCTAGAAGCATTACCGCATCCCTTCCCATCCCTTCCCACCCCTTCCTCCCCCAGCTGGTTTGTAACCATGTCTCCTTAGTCAAATTTGTGTTGTGCCAATGCCAAAAACTAACACTGGTGAAAGGAGTGGAACTACTGTGACTGTTTTACCGTAATTCACCTACTGAGGCCTGACCACATGCTCCGGGAACAGTGATACCTAAATGAAAGAGTCTTAACCTGCGGCCCATGAACACTTTGGGTAAGATAGTATTCAGGGAGATCTGTAAACTGGGATTGGAAAACATTCTATCTTTATTTTTTAATAATCTCTAACTGAAATCTTATTTCTTTCAATTACGAAGGTAGGCAAAAAAAAAAAAAAAACCCACAGTAGTCATAGTAGTGTCTGTGACTTTATCACAATACAAATCACAAATATTTTCATATCACAATACAGTTACGGTTACATTGCTTTCTTGCATTCCCTATTTCACCTGTTTTTTGACCAATACATGGAAGGAGGTGAGCCAAAGACAGCCCCACAATTTAATGTTCTCATTCATGCTAAATAATGATAGCCTTCACACCGATAGAACTGTTAAAAATTTAAACTTAATTTTAATGCCTTTTTTTTTTTTTTTTTTTTTTGTGCGGTACGCGGGCCTCTCACTGCTGCGGCCTCTCCCGTTGCAGAGCACAGGCTCCGGTAATGCATAATGCTTATATTTTAAATTTATAATCTTTTTATTTCATGCACTAATAAAGGGATACATATATTATTATTCTACAAATTTGTTTTTGATAACTGTATTTCAAAATAATTTTTTCCTTTATAGCCTGATATATTTTATATATTAAAAGAGATTATTCTGAAAGGGGGTCTATAAGTTATACTAGCCTGTCAATAGGGTCCACCCTGAACTAAACAAAATCAAGAATCTTCCGGAAAGATCAAAGCCTGGAGCAGGGTATAAGGAGAGATTATGGTGGGCAACTAAAAGTATCCATATCAAGGAGTGTGAATTTCATATCCAAGGACAACTGGAAATTAGTGAAGAGTGTCTTTAAAGCAAAATTTTTATTGAGGTTTAATGTACATAGAGGGAAGTCTACCAAGGTGTATGTTTTTTTCAAATTTCTATGTAGTATTCCATTGAAAGGTTTTAAGAAAGATTTGCTTCTTAGAGAGATTACTCTGGCTCAAGAATAGATTAGACAGGGAAAAATCAGAGGTAAAGAGACGACTTAGGAAGTTACTATAATGGTCCAGGCAAGGGCTGACAATGTTTAGATAGGCTTGTGTTAGTTGAAATGGAGATCAGGGGATATATTTTCTATGGTATTCGGGGATGTTTTTATGTAGGGTTGTAGACAGGAGCAGATCTAAGTTTTGTAGCCCTGAAATTTATACAATTTGTGAATGCTGTTTTAAAAAATTACAAATACAAAAAAAATATAAATAAAAGTTAGGTACAGGATTTGAAAGGGTGTTAGGCAAGCTTGAACTTCATTTCCTTCACAGTAAATCTGCTTCTGGCTATAGGAGAGGTGGGTAGAAATCCCACCGAGAGCTGCCATTTGTGGATTATTTACTATGGCCAGATTATTTTCCATGGCCAGTGTTCACTTTAACTCACTTAATTCTCACAATAATCCTATGAGGTGTTTTCATCTTCCCCATTTCACGGATGAGCAAACTGAGGCTCAGTGAGGTGACAAATGTACCCAAGTCAACAACTAGTAAGCAGCAGAGCTCATAGTGAACCAGGCATTCTAGCCCTTGATCAGGATGCTACACTGTCTCAATATATACCTCTCAGGTTTCAGGACTGAGAAACAAATTAGATGACAATGCCATTTATTCATGTGACAAAAACTGCAAGATAAGCAGTTTGGGGGTACTTGGAGAGCAAGAGTTTGGTTGTGAATAAGTTCAGTTTGCAACACTTAATACTACTTAAACTGTGATGTCAAGTAGGCTGTTGATATAAAAGTCTAGGTTTCGGAGAAGAGATGCAAATGGTAGATATATACATGGAAGTGGCCAGCATGGGAATGAATGTGGTAACCTAGGGAGAGCACATTGCAGAGGCGGAGAGATGTGAAGGAGAACCAAAAAGAGGGCACAGTTAGACAAGAGGAAAACCAAGAGAGGTCAGTATCACAGAAGCCAAAGGAGAGCATGATGAAATATACATATAGAATAAAAGATTGATGACCTTGACTGCATAGTCAAGTACAGACGGAAATGAGCTTGAGAAGAGAACGCCACTATTTAAGAAAATCCCAAACTCCTACTTTTAGGAACCTTCTTAAATAGTAACCAGAGATAGACTAATGAAAAGAAGCCTCTGAGCAAGCACTCGATAAATATAACAAACAGTTCATGGGATGACCTGGTCACTGGCTAGATATGAGGAAATTTTCAAGTTTATATCAGGCCCGGCACTATTTGGGGAGAAGACTGGGATTCTGGAAGGTATAGGGAATGCTAGTATACAACTGATCCCCCTTCTCCCCATTCAGTAGACCTTTTTTAAGTTTAAATTTTTCTTTCAGGTGCATAGAATGGGATTTAACACAATTCATGTTCACAATGCATGCATGGCCCAAAATAATTAATTATTTAGTGAGTTAGTCATTTTTAATACTGTAACAAAAGCACTCCAAATCCGCCACTGAAAACACTGGTCCATTAACCTTGGAAGAAGCCATTCAGGGAGATCTTCTGAAGAGATCTTGTTGGCACAGGGGAGCGCAACAGCTAGAAAATCCCTGGCTGGAGTTGCAGTTAACTTCTGGGGCTACAAAAGCAAACCATCTTAAGTCACATTAATAAGATGGTCCGCACAAGGGCAGTAAAAGTCCCACTGTCCCATCAGTGGGCACCATCAGTGGGCACACAGTGCCTGGCCTACTGTAATCACTTCTAGGAGTTCTATTTTAAGGGGAATGTTGACAAATCAGAGCATATCCAGAGAATATAATTCAGGATGGTGATGAATAATTGAAGACATATTTAGCCCGAGATTGAGGGTGTTGGAGGTAGCTGGGCAGTAGGGCAAGTGCATTAGGTGCTCCAGAGCCATTCCACATTTGTTCCAGAGGGAAGAAAATGCGCCGAGGTTGGTTTAAGTAGGAAAGTTGATTTTACCTAAGTAAAATGAAGAATTTCCTAAAAATATCTAGGCTTCTATCAAGAGCTCTGAAAGAATAAGCTTTCTGTCCCCAGTGGAATTCATTCAGAGGCTGAGTCACCGGTAGGAACACTGCAGAAGGAAACACCCGTGTTTGGGCTAAGATTGGGCCTGATCCACCGATCTTTAGTTTCTTCAGGCTTAGTTTCTTCATCTGGCTCTGCTCTCAAATCCACTTCATAACACCCTGCCATAACTAGTTGGCCACCTTCTTTTTTTTTTAATTGAAGTATAACTGATGTACAGTATTATGTATGTTACATGTGTACAATATAGTTATTCACAGTTTTTAAAGGTTATACTCCATTTATAGTTATTATAAGATATTGGCTATGTTCCCCGTGTTGTAAAATATATCCTCATAGATTATTTTATACATAATAGTTTGTACCTCCTAATCTCTTACCCCCATATTGTCCCTCCTCCTTCCTTCTCCCCACTAGTAACCCCGAGTTTGTTCTCTATATCTGTGAATCTACTTATTTTTTGTTATATTCACTAGTTTGTTGTATTTTTTAGATTCCACATATAAGTGATATCATACAGTATTTGCCTTAATCTGTCTGACTTATTTCACTTACCATAACGCCCTCCAAGTCCAACCATGTTGCTGCAAATGGCAAAATTTCATTATTTTTTATGCCTGAGTAGTATTCCATTGCATATATATACCACATCTTCTTTATCCATTCATCTGTTGATGTATACCTAGGTTGTTTCCGTATCTTCGCAATTGTAAATAATGCTGCTATGAACATTAGGGGGTATGTATCTTTTCAAATTAGTGTTTTTGGTTTTTTTGGATATATATCCAGGAGTGGAATTGCTGGGATATATAATAGTTCTATTTTTACTTTTTAAGAAACTTCCATATGTTTTCCACTGTAGCTGCACGAATTTACATTCCCACCAAAAGTGTACAAGGGTTTCCTTTCCTCCACATTTGTTATTTGTGTTCTGTTTGATCATAGCCATTCTGATAGGTGTGAGGTGACATCTCCTTGTGGTTTTGATTTGCATTTCCCTGATGATTAGCAATGTTGAGCATATTTTCATGTGCTTGCTGTCCATCTGCACTTCCTCTTTGGAAAAATGTCTATTCAGTACTTTGGCCCATTTTTGAATCGGTTTGTTTTTGATGTTGAATTGTATGAGCTGTTTTTTTATGTTGGATATTAATCCCTTATGGGTCATATCATTTGCAAATACGTTCTCCCATTCAGTAGGTTGTCATTTCATTTTGTCAATATTTTCCTTTGCTGCGCAAAAGCTTTTAAGTTTAATTAGGTCCCATTTGTTTACTTTTGCTTTTATTTCCTTTACTTTAGGAGATGGATCCTAAAAAATATTGCTGCGATTTATGTCAAAGAGTATTCTGCCTATGTTTTCCTCTAGGAGTTTCATAGTATCTGGCCTTACATTTAGGTCTTTAATCCATTTTGAGTTTATTTTTGTATGTGGTGTTAGAGAACATTCTAATTGCATTCTTTTACATGTAGCTGTCCAGTTTTCCCAGCACAACTTATTGAACAGACTGCCTTTTCTCCTTTGTATATTCTTGCCTCCTTTGTCATAGATTAATTGACCATAAGTGCATAGGTTTATTTCTGTGCTCTCTATCCTGTTTTGTTGATCTGTGTGTCTGTTTTTGTGCCAGTACCATACTGTTTTTTATATATTTTTTAAATGTATTATTTTATTTATTTTGGGGTGCATTGGGTCTCTGTTGTTGCGTGCAGGCTTTCTCTAGTTGCCAAGAGCAGGGGCTATTCTTTGTTGTGGTGTACGGGCTTCTCATTGTGGTCGCTTCTCTTGTTGCAGTGCACAGGCTGTAGGAGTGAGCTTCAGTAGTTGTGGCACGCGGCCTCAGTAGTTATGGCGCATGGGCTTAGTTGCTCCATGGCATGTGGGATCTTCCCGGACCAGGGGTCGAACCCATGTCCCCTGCATTGGCAGGCAGATTCTTAACCACTGCGCCATCAGGGAAGTCCCTACCGTGCTGTTTTGATGACTGTAGCTTTGTAGTATAGTCTGAAGTCAGAGAACGTGATTCCTCCAGCTAGCTCTGTTCTTCTTTCTCAAGATTGTTTTGGCTATTTGGGGTCTTCTGTGTTTCCATACAAATTTTAAAGTTATTTGTTCTAGTTCTGTGAAAAATGCCATTGGTATTTCAATATCGATTACACTGAATCTGTAGATTGCCTTGGGTAGTATGGTCATTTTAACAATATTAATTCTTCCAATACAAGAACACAATATATCTTTCCATCTGTTTGTGCTGTCTTCAATTTCTTTCATCAGTGTCTTATAGTTTTCCAATATACCTGTACTCGGAAAACTAGGTTTGTTTCTAGGCATTTTATTCGCTTTGACGTGATGGTAAATTAGACTGTTTCCTTAATTTCTCTTTCCAATAGTTCATTGGTCACCTTCTTTTAACTGTACCCCACTGCCCCAAAGCGAGGGTGCTCATCAACTGGTCATTCAGGGCACTTACTTAAAAAGGAAACTTTGGTGTGCCATTCTTCACTTACCTTTCTGGAAATCTCTCTTTGGACTATCAGGTCCTGAAGGTTGTGGTTTCTGATTCCTTCTCACCCCAGCCCACTGGACTTTCTGGGACCTCTCTCTGAATCTTCACTCTCTCTGAAAGTTACCATTCTCCCCCACTAATTTGCCTTGATATATTATAGGTCATATTTGTTAAAAAATTTTTCAGGTTTATTTTATATTACTTGGGTGTTCCAGCCCAAAATTCGAGGAATTTCTATTTCCTTTTTTCAACCCACTACCTTTACTACTTCCCCTCAACTACACTTAACCTTCATTTCTTGTTCTTTCTGTCCCTACTGCTTTTCATCTCATCCTAGAACCCTTACTCTTCATCTTCAAGTTATATTTTTAAAAGTAGAAATATAGACGATAAGAGAGTAAAACAGAAGCAGAGAATGCAAAATGTACTCCCTGCCTCTCTCTCTCCCCCATGTTGTAAAAAGTAGGGTAACAACACAGTGGGTCATCACTCAGGACTTGGCCTCTGGGTTGGAAAGCAGGTTCCACCCCTTGCTAGCAGGGAGCCTTGGGCAAGTTACAGAACCTCTTTGAGCCTTAATTTCCCCATTGGTAAAATGAAGATGATAATAATAACATCTACACTGTGGATGAAAAAATGCATGTGAAGTGCTTATACAGTGTCTGGCACACAGTAAGTGACTAACGAATGTTTGTTATTACTAGTATCATGTGAGGAAATTATTCTATGACTAAGTACAGGATATGGTCATCTCTTGATTACACACAGCGTATGCATGTATCCATTTCTAAGGAGATTTTCCCCTGCCCTTGCCCAGCTAAGAAAATTTATTTATTCATGTATTCAACAACCATCTATTAAGTATATACTAAGTTTCATTCCTTGTGCTCAGTAGGTTAAATAAACTCCTGCATAAACACACTGTAGAATATGATGCTGCAGTTAAAGAGAACTAGATACATCTATATGTATTTTCATGGAAAGATCGCCAAAGATGTGTAATTCAGTAGGAGAGAGAAGTTGTTTTATAGTTTATACAGAGTGATACTATTCCTATAAAATTACACAAATACACACAAAACTGCATATTTTGTGTGGATCTATATCTATATATACACATATATATTGTACATTTATATTATATATGTTCTATATAATGTAAATGTGTAGAAGAAGTTCTAGACTGGTAGACACCAAACTGGGAAGGAAACTACGATAGGGAGGCGGGGAGTGGTTTAAGGAAATACTAGCCTTGTTTGTTATGTTCAGTTTTTACACGGAGAAGGAATTCATATAATACCTAGATGATTTTAAAAAATTAAAACAAGTAGGTCTTCCCTGGTGGCGCAGTGGTTGAGATTCCGCCTGCCGATGCAGGGAACACGGGTTCGTGACCCGGTCCAGGAAGATACCACATGCCACGGAGTGGCTGGGCCCGTGAGCCATGGCCGCTGAGCCTGTGGGTCCGGAGCCTGTGCTCCGCAACGGGAGAGGCCACAACAGTGAGAGGCCCGCGTACCGCAAAAAAAAAAAATTAAAAAAAGTAGAGAATCATATGGCTCCTACCAGGTTTCCTGTATGTCCTATTGCCCCAGGCCCCTGGGCTTAACCACACAGAAGATCCCAGCCCTGTCACTGTCTTCTTCAATGCCTTGAAAAATAAGGCAGAGGCATATTTATATAAGCACATCTACATGTAGTTCTAAATTTAACTTCTTCAGAGACAGCACCTTCCATTCTTTCATCAGCCTGTGTCTCAACAATATCAGCCTGGAGGAAGCACTGAAAAAGCGTCCTGGGCGACAGTTTTCACTTGCAGTATGTGGGGTACTGAAGATCCTAAGTTCTAACCTTCCTTAGGCTTGCTTTGTGGTCCTGGCAAATCAGATTAACTTCAAGGCATCGGTGGAGAGGGTGGGAGCGGGAGATGACGCAAAATACTGTCAATCCCTTTAAATAGGAAGCTTGGGATTGGCTGAGTCCATAAAAGCAGAAGGGGCTTCCATATGAGTACAAAACATGTACCTTTGTGAGTTTTTATACATACACAAGAGGTATGTAATTTGCTAACAAGTGATTACATTTATATAAATTGCATATCCTACATTATATGTCAGAGAGCATAAATACTGTGTGTATATATTATATATATAAGGTTTCACATAATTTTGTGTATATGAATGTTGTGCTTTATATAATGTGCCCCTTTAAATGTCTATTAAATGCATACACTAATATATTCACAAAATTTTCTCTTGTTAATGTCCCAAATATAAATTCTAATGGGTGTCCATAATTGATACATAATGGCTATCAGCAGAGCATATAGGTATAAACTGCATAATTTATAATTATGCAGTTATGAGATATTTTTAATATAGAATTAGTAGTGTATGATTAAAAAATCACGGCCAGGACTAGGGTGAAGCCAATGAGGTGCTTATGGTGCAAAATCTGAGGAGGTCTCACTCTCAGGTTTCTGCAGGGCCCCTTGCCTCACCCTACTTGTTAAAGATGCCTCTGTTTTCTCGAGTCATCCTCATCACCACCAGCAACAACTGCTAATTCCTAAGTGCCAGGCATTGTTTTATGAACTTTATTTACATAAACTAACCCATCTAAGGAAATGTCATGGGGCTTCCCTGGTGGTGCAGGGGTTAAGAATCCACCTGCCATTGAGGATATGGGGAGAGGGAAGGGTAAGCTGGGACGAAGTGAGAGAGTGGCATGGACATATATACACTACCAAACGTAAAATAGATAGCTAGTGGGAAGCAGCCGCATAACACAGGGAGATCAGCTCGGTGCTTTGTGACCACCTAGCGGAGTGGGATAGGGAGGGTGGGAGGGAGGGAGACGCAAGAGGGAAGAGATATGGGAACATATGTATATGTATAACTGATTCACTTTGTTATAAAGCAGAAACTAACACACCATTGTAAAGCAATTATACTCCAATAAAGATGTAAAAAAAAAAAAAAAGAATCCACCTGCCAACGCAGGGAACACAGGTTCAAGCCCTTGTCCGGGAAGATCCCACATGCCGCGGAGCAACTAAGCCCGTGTGCCACAACTACTGAGCCTGCATTCTAGAGCCCTCAAGCCACAAGTACTGAGCCTGCGTGCCACAACTACTGAAGCCCGCGCGACTAGAGCCTGTGCTCCGCAACAAGAGAAGTCACCGCAATGAGAAGCTGGCGCACCGCAGCAAAGAGTAGCCCCCGCTCACCACAACTAGAGAGAGCCCGCGTGCAGCAACGAAGACCCAACACAGCCAAAAATAAATAAATAAAATAAATATTTTTTAATGTAAAAAAAATGAAATGTCGTGACTACAAATAACAGCATGAATTCTAAGTGAATTGCAAGCAACCATGCCTAACAAGTAAAATGTTTTGAAAACCTAACTAAAACACCCCAGCTAGACGTGACCTCGGATGAGAGCTCTTCAGTCAAGTGGTTAGTCCAGATCTCCCCCAGGAGGTCGTAGCACCTGCATTAAAATCCAGCGCTCTTTCCTCTCCACCAGGCATGGTGAGGTTTTTCTTTGAATAGACACTGCATCAAGCGTCCTTTTACTAATCTCTTACTATGCTGGGGCAGTTTTGCAGGCAGTAGGCGTCAAATCTATCTGCCTCAGTGTAATATGATTGACAGATTTCGAAAGGAAGAAGAATACATATTTTCATTTCCTATATTACTTATTACTACTCCTGCTTTGAAAATTGAAGTGGATAATGGAGCTTATGATAGTCTAACTCTACTTCAACAAGGTAATACGTTTATATTTAAACTCACACATAGACCAAGGAAGGGGGATTTACACAACCCATTATTTAGTATGTAGTTCCAGGTGATTTACTGCTGTGTACTGAGATGGGTTGAAGTACAAGATGGATAGTAATATTACATTGTGGTGTATATCCTGTTCACATCAGACCTTCGTCATAAAAACCGAACAGCAATCTACAGAACCTGTCCTAAATCTGCCATCTGAGGTACTGATTGTAAAATAAGATGATCAAAGTGCAGGTTATCTCTATACTGCCTTCCCCTGAGAGAGTGGTATGCAAAGAACTTCCGACTTTTTATTTATTTACATTCAGTCCACAGAAACATAAATTAAATTAAAAACCTTAGTGTTATGTGGACTGAATAAAGCACACCTAATATGTTGCTAAGTGAGTTTTTTAGACACTACAGACCACAGCCTGTATTGTACTTTTATCCAGTGTACCTTTTACTACTTACCAACAATAAAATATGCTTATAAAAATAATAGACTAGAATGAATTTTGCAAACCAGCAATTTCACATGCTACAAACCTGCTGAGAATAAACCATTTTTAGTGGGTCTTTATATGTGACACACGAAATCAAGCATTCCTGCAAATTGATTTCAGTTTAAATAATTTCTTGAGGATGCAACAGAATTAGACCAACACAAACAGGTTAACGCTGCATAGAGAAATCACAAATGAATTTTAAGCAAACCTTTTTGTCTTTATAGGCAAGTAATTGTAAGAACATTAAAGGCCAAACTTCCTTATGAAAAGGGATGTCCTTCTGTGTGGTAGAATGTAGAGGGCAGAAAAGTATGAGGTTTGGAGTAAATTATCCTATCTTGTACATGTGTATACCTACACAGACTCAGGTTAAAGTGAAGGGCAAGAGAATCCCTGGAAAGGAAAATAAATCTCAGCACTTTGATCACATTTCTGTTACACCCAGAACACTCTCTTCTCCATGCTTCCCTGGCTCCTGACACAAACAACTACTGTGACACTTGTCTCGATGCGTGATAATAATTTGCTTATTATAGACTTCACTTCTGTATATAAATGTATATAATTAATAGCAATATTAAATATATATAATTTGTTTATTTGTTGTCTTCCCAACCAGACTGTAAACTTCTTGAGAAGAGAAATTATCTTATCCACACTGTGTCACCAGCCTATAGCCCAGTACTTAGCACTGAGTAGGTGCTCTGAAAATGCCTGGAGAAATTGATATTGGAAACAATAACATGAAAGAGTGAGTGAGGAACACAGAAGGGCAAGGGGAAGATAGAGTCACATTTGATTGACATTGTGGAAATGAGAGCTGGTTATACATAGGTTTGACCCATGGAGCTTTTTAGGGTCAACTGTTGAACCAGCTCCTTCTCTCACTTGGGCCATTCATTTCCCCCACTCATATATTCATTCATTTGACAAATCTCTACTGAGTGCCAACTCTGTGTTAGGCAATCACTACTGCAGTAGTCTGATAGCATGAAACACAGGATCACTGTCATTTGTCATGAGTTTTCATGACAGCTATGCCAACAGCAATTCAGAGGTGGACTTCAGGTTTAAGCTCAAGCTAAGCCATGGTACCTTTTTATTTTACCACTTAAATATAACTTGCCATTATAACTAAGTCATTCTCCTTAAGACTCAAGGGTTCACTCCAGTATACTTTCGACATCATAACCGGATCTTAAGATGCTGGCTTAATTTTCCAACTTTGCAGTCATTTGCTAAATGCCACATAATTATCCCAAAGTGGGCCTCATTTCTTTCAGCATTTCATATCAGAATCAGACTGGAGACCTGTGGGCAAGGTACTTATTTTTTTCTATACTTGATTCTCTGCTGAATGTCTTATTTTCCTTCAACAAATAATACCTACCTCTAATATGGTAAAAAGAAAGTGGGAACAAAATTGGGTTATCTTGCATTCTCAGTCTTAAAAGATCATGTTAAAGTCACCACTCACATAGTTTATAAAAACATTTGTCTTCTCAATCAATGACAGAGAAAATCCCAGTACGTGTTTTTAAAAAATCCTGTCCACTAAAATGAAGGCAGATGTCTTTTAAAACTTTATAAAGCCTTTGAGTTCTTTCTTTCTTTCTCATTTACACATAATTTTGGGAGTCGGGGTAGGTCCTTCAGTAAAATGTGAATATAGAAAATGATACTACAGTTTTGCTTAAGATAGTAATAAACGGCTTTTTTCTTGCCATTTCCCTTATTAAACTGACAAAAACATCTCTTTTAGAATTCTGTTAAAAGCAAGCTTGTTTGCTTAGGTCAAGAAGAGAAACAATGAAATTAGAAGTGAAAGAGGCCCACTTGTTCTATCCATATTACTGCGAGCATGGTATTACTCCTTTCAGTGGCCTTTCTGGTTATGTCATAAATGACAGTGGAATCAGCATTCACCTAAAAAAGGTGGTTCATAATTGAGCAGTTCTCCATCAAAATAGATAATGGTCTTCACATTAGTTCAATCAGCACTGTTTGAAATTCGATCTTATGTTTCCCCTCTTGTTAATGAATTCTCTCCTATTTTATCCTGGTATTTGTTTTCCTTTACATGTCAACACCGAAATATGAAGATAAGTATTGTCACGATTTCCAGACTGTACCACATTGTCTTTTTGGCCACCACTTAACCACACGATGTACTCCATAAATCTTTCTTCATAAGTCAGCTCTTCCTTTCCATTAATCATGTTTATTATTCATCTCTGGGCTCCCTCCAAGACTGTCAACATCGTTTGTTTATTTAGGTGCTCAAAATTAAGTACAGTTGTCTCAGAGTAACTTGAGTCATACTTGTATGAGGGACCACAGTCTTCCTCTGCCTGGTGTCATAACACCACCTTGAACAACCCTGCTCTCTCTGTTTTCATATTCACTGGAAACGTGTCTACATTTCTCCCAGCTCTTCCTCCTTCTTAGGCTGCTACTAGCAATCCCACTTCTAGAGATTCTCTTCTCTTCTCCAGTGAATGCTTCTGGTGTGATTCATGCCAGATATTTGTTTGCCTCTTTCTGAGAGCAATATCATTTTTTTTTAAATCCCATATTTCTGACTTGTTTTGGTCTTTTTGAACCATACTGCTGTTCATATCCTGGCCATTTATCAAAGCTTGTAACACCTCCCAATTTAGTCTTCTCAGCAGCTGTCATTAGCATTCTGTTCATTCCCTCCTTTGGAGTATTAATAAATACATAAAATTAAACTATGGTGAACCGGTAAGAGACAAACCTTCAGAACTTCACACAATGCCACTGGTGTTACCTTTCACAGGTGGCCTGGCAGCCGCCTTCAGCCTATGTAGCTGTGGTATTATCAAGGCTACTTGGAACTAACATATGCAGGAAAATTGTACAGCCTGCTGAATTAAATGCTTTGCTCAAGTCAGGATATAATGTGGGGAGAGACCTTCAAGCTGGTGGAGGAGTAAGACGTGGAGATCACCTTCCTCCCCACAAATACATCAGAAATACATCTACAGGTAGAACAACTCCTACAGAACACCTACTGAACGCTGGCAGAAGACTTCCCCAAGGCAACAAACTGCCCACGTACCTGGGGAGGGCAAAAGAAAAAAGAAAAAACAGAGACAAAAGAATAGGGATGGGCCTGCACCTCTGGGAGGGAGCCGTGAAGGAGGAAAGGTTTCCACAAACTAGGAAGCCCCTTCACTGGCAGAGACTGCGGGTGGCAGAAGGGGGAAGCTTCGGACCCACGGAGGAGAGCACAGCCACAGGGGTGCAGCGGGCAAAGTGGAGAGATTCCCGCACAGAGGATCGGTGCTGACCAGCACTCACCAGCCCGAGAGGCTTGTCTGCTCACCCGTCAGGGTGGGCGGGGGGCTGGGAGCAGAGGCTCAGGCTTCAGTTGGATCCCAGGGAGAGGACTGGGGTTGGCTGTGTGAACACAGCCTTGAAGGGGGCTAGTGCGCCACGGCTAGCCAAGAGGGAGTCGGGGGGAAAATCTGGAGCTGCCTAACAGGCAAGAGATCACTGTTTCAGGGTGTACGTGGAAAGGGGATTCAGAGCACCGCCTAAACAAGCTCCAGAGATGGGCGCGAGCCGCGGATATCAGCGCAGACCCCAGAGCCGGGCATGAGACACTAAGGCCGCTGCTGCCGCCACAAAGAAGCCTGTGTGTGAGCACAGGTCGCTATGCACACCTCCCCTCCTGGGAGCCTGTGCAGCCCGCCACTGCTAGTGTCCCGTGATCCAGGGACAATTTCCCCAGGAGAACACACAGCGCCCTCAGGCTGTTGCAAGGTCACGCCAGCCTCTGCCGCTGCAGGCTCCCCCCGAATTCCATACGCCTCCCTCCCCCTGGCCTCAGTGAGCCAGAGCCCCCGAGTCAGCGGCTCCTTTAACCCCGTCCTCTCTGAGCGAAGAACAGGCGCCCTCAGGTGACCTAAACGCAAAGGCGGGGCCAAATCCAAAGCTGAACCCCGGGAGCTGAGCGAACAAAGCAGAGAAAGGGAAATCTCTCGCAGCAGCCTCAGGAGCAGCGGATTAAATCCCCACAATCAACTTGATGTACCCTGCACCTGTGGAATACCTGAATAACAATGAATCATCCCAAAATTGAGACAGTGGACTTTGGGAGCAACTGTAAACTTGGGGCTTGCTGTATGCAACTGACTGTTTTCTGGTTTTATGTTTATCTTAGTTTAGTATTTAGAGTTTATTTTCACTGGTAGATTTGTTTACTGATTTGGTTGCTCTCTTCCTTTTTTTATTTATATATAGATATACAAATTTTTTTCCTTTTTCTCATTTTGTGTGTGTGTCTGTGTATGCTTCTTGGTGTGATTTTGTCTGTATAGCTTTGCTTTTACCATTTCTCCTAGGGTTCTGTCTGTCTGGGGTTTTTTTTGTTGTTTGTTTTTTTTAGTATAGTTTTTAGTGCTTGTTATCATTGGTGGACTGTTTTTTTTAGTTTGGTTGCTTTCTTCTTTCTTTTTTGTTTTTTCTTCTTTTTTATTGCTTTTAAATTTTTTTATTTTCAATAACTTTTTAATTTTAATAACTTTATTTTATTTATTTATCTCTCTTTTTTCTCCCTTTTCTTCTGAGCTGTGTGGCTGACAGGGTCTTGATGCTCCAGTTGGGTATCAGGACTGAGCCTCTGAGCTGGGAGAGCTGAGTTCATGACACTGGTCCACCAGAGACGCCCCAGCCCCACGTAATACCAAATGGCGAAAGCTTTCCCAGAGATCTCCATCTCAACGCTAAGACCCAGCCCCACTCAACGATCAGCAAGCTACAGTGCTGGACACCCTATGCCAAATAACTAGCAAGACAGGAACACAATCCCACCCGTTAGCAGAGAGGCTGCCTAAAATCATAATAAGGTCACAGACACCCGGAAACACACCACCGGACGCAGTCCTGCCCACCAGAAAGACAAGATCCAGCTTCATCCACCAGAGGACAGGCACTAGTCCCCTCCATCAGGAAGCCTACACAAGCCACTGAACCAACCTTAGCCACCAGGGTCAGACACCAAAAACAATGGGAACTACAAACCCGCAGCCTGCGAAAAGGAGACCCCAAACACAGTAAGTTAAGCAAAATGAGAAGACACAGAAAACCACAGCAATGAAAGAGCAACGTAAAACCCCACCAGACCAAACAAATAAAGAGGAAATAAGCAGTCTACCTGAAAAAGAATTCAGAGTAATGATAGTAAAGATGATCCAAAATCATGGAAATAGAATGGAGAAAATACAAGAAACATTTAACAAGGACCAAGAAGAACTAAAGAGCAAACAAACAATGAGGAACAACACAATAAATGAAATTAAAAATTCACTAGATGGAATCAATAGCAGAAAAACTGAGTCAGGAGAACAAATAAGTGACCTGGAAGATAAAAGAGTGGAAATAACTACCACAGAGCCGAATAAAGAAAAAAGAATGAAAAGAACTGAAGACAGTCTTAGAGACTTCTGGGACAACATTAAATGCACAAACATTCGAATTATAGGGGTCCCAGAAGAAGAAGAGAAAAAGAAAGGGACCGAGAATATATTTGAAGAGATTATAGTTGAAAACTTCCCTAATATGGGAAAGGAAATAGTCAATCAAGTCTAGGAGGCACAGAAAGTCCCATACAGGATAAATCCAAGGAGAACCACACCAAAACACATATTAATCAAACTATCAAAAATTAAATACAACCCAAAAATATTAAAAGCAGCAAGGGAAAAACAACAAATAACATACAAGGGAATCTCCATAAGGTTAACAGCTGATCTTTCAGCAAAAACTCTGCAAGCCAGAAGGAAGTGGCAAGACGTACTTAAAGTGATGAAAGGGAAAAACCTACAACCAAGATTACTCTACCCAGCAAGGATCTTACTCGCATTCGATGGACAAATTAAAACCTTTACAGAATGGAAAAGCTAAGAGAATTCAACATCACAAAACCAGGTTTACAAAAAATGCTAAAGGAACTTCTCTAGGGAGGAAATACAAGAGAAGGAAAAGACCTACAATAACAAACCTAAAACAATTAAGAAAATGGTAATAGGAATGTACATATCAATAACTACCTTAAAGGTAAATGGATTAAATGCTCCCACCAAAAGACATAGACTGGCTGAATGGACACAGAAACAAGACCTGTATATATGCTGTCTACAAGAGACCCACTTCAGGGACACATACAGACTGAAAGTGAGAGGATGGAAAAAGATATTCCATGCAAATGGAAATCAAAAGAAAGCTGCAGTAGCAATACTCATATCAGATAAAATAGACTCTAAAATAAAGACTATTACAAGAGACAGAGAAGGACACTACATACTGATCAAGGGGTCAATCCAAGAAGAAGATATAACAATTATAAATATTTATGCACCCAACATAGGAGCACCTCAATACATAAGGCAAATGCTAACAGCCATAAAAGGGGAAATCAACAGTAACACAATCATATTAGGGGATTTTAACACCCAGTTGCACCAATGGACAGATCATCCAAAATGAAAATAAATAAGAAAACACAAGCTTTAAATGCTGTATTAAACAAGATGGATTTAACTGATATTTATAGGACATTCCATCCAAACACAACAGAATACATTTTCTTCTCAAGTGCTCATGGAACATTCTCCAGGGTAGATCATATCTTGGGTCACAAATCAAGCTTTGGTAAATTTAAGAAAATTGAAATCTTATCAAGTATGTTTTCTGACCACAATGCTATGAGACTAGATATCAATTACAGGAAAAAATCTATAAAAAATACAAACACATGGAGGCTAAAGAATACATTACTTAATAACCAAGAGATCACTGAAGAAATCAAAGAGGAAATCAAAAAATATCTAGAACAAATGACAATGAAAACACAATGACTCAAAACCTATGGGATGCAGCAAAAGCAGTTCTAAGAGGAAAGTTTATAGCAATACAATCCTACCTCAAGAAAGAAGAAAAATCTCAAACAACTTAACCTTACACCTAAAGCAATTAGGGAAAGAAGAACAAAAAAGCCCCAAAATTAGCAGAAGGAAAGAAATCGTAAAGATCAGATCAGAAATAAATGAAAAAGAAAGGAAGGAAATAATAGCAATGATCAATAAAACTAAAACATGGTTCTTTGAGAAGATAAACAAAATTGATAAACCATTAGCCAGACTCATCAAGAAAAAAAGAGACTCAAATCAATAGAATTAGAAATGAAAAAGGAGAAGTAACAACAGACACCACAGAAATACAAAGCATCCTAAGAGACTACTACAAGCAACTATATGCCAATAAAATGGAAAACCTGGAAGAAATGGACAAATTCTTAGAAAATCACAACCTTCAAAAACTAACCAGGAAGAAATAGAATATATAAACAGACCAATCACAAGCACTGAAATTGAAACTGTGATTAAAAATCTTCCAACAATGGGAACGAGTGAACTGACGAGGATGATTATAATGTTTGTGACTTTCCGTTTGAATTAAAAAAAAAAAATCCCACAAGCACTCAGAGGCAAAAAATATACAAATCAATTTTCACTGCAAAGTAAAGGAGGTGATACAGTGGAGGATTATTGGACTGAATGTCAACATTATGACATAGTATGATTGTGTATTGTGTTTAGTAATTGCAATCATTGTTGCTTTTATTGTGGTCATCCATTTACATTGCTTCGTGTCAGTCTATTTATCTCTTGCAAAAATAAAATACAGTGTGTGTGTGTGAAAAAAAAAAAAAAAAAGACCCGTCTAGTTTGGGAACTGATCGGATTTATGGACAGACAAGCTCAAAGACATTCATAGGAACACAGGACTCTCAGTATTGCACTGGAATGGCACATGGGAGAAAGTCAAACCTATATAAACATTACTGTATTTTTCCTTAGGATTCATTAAGATCTTAGGTTATATC
This sequence comes from Globicephala melas, assembly GCF_963455315.2. NCBI lineage: Eukaryota > Metazoa > Chordata > Mammalia > Artiodactyla > Delphinidae > Globicephala > Globicephala melas. Next base: position 66,147,994 of record NC_083323.1, on the reverse strand, counting down.
TCCTTAAAATGTTAGGGGCGTTTAGTATATTCTTCAATCATATTTGTTTGTTTCTCCAGGCAGATAATACGTTTGCTATATTTTTCCTTCTATATTCTCCTAATATTGTGTGTGTGTGTGTGTGTGTGTGTGTATAAATACAGTTACAGAATATCTTCAGAATAGGAAAATATAAAGGTGGAAACAAAACAAAAAAATCTTCCAACAAACAAAAGCCCAGGACCAGATGGCTTCACAGGCAAATTCTATCAAACATTTAGAGAAGAACTAACACCTATCCTTCGCAAAAACTTTGAAAATATAGCCAAGGGAGGAATACTCCCAAACTGATTTTACAAGGCCACCATCACCCTGATACCAAAACCAGACAAAGATGTCACAAAAAATGGAAACTACATGTCAATATCACTGATGAACAGAGATGAAAAATCCTCAACAAAATATTAGCAAACAGAATCCAACAGCACATTAAAGGATCATACACCATGATCAAGTGGGGTTTATTCCAGGAATGCAAGGATTCTTCAATATATGCAAATCAATCAATGTAATAAACCATATTAACACATGGAAGGAGAAAAACCATATGATCATCTCAATAGATGCAGAAAAAGCTTTTGACAAAATTCAACACCCATTTATGATCAAAAAAAAAAAAACCCTTCAGAAAGTAGGCTTAGAGGGAACTTACCTCAACATAATAAAGACCATATATGACAAATGCACAGCTAACATCATTATCAATCGTGAAAAACTGAACGATTTCCACTAAGATCAAGAACAAGACAAGGTTGTCCACTCTCACCACTATTATTCAACATAGTTTTGGAAGTTTTAGCCACAGCAATCAGAGAAGAAAAAAAAATAAAAGGAATCCAAATCGGAAATAAAGAAGTAAAGCTGTCACTGTTTGCAGATGACATGATACTATACATGGAGAATCCTAAATATGCTACCAGAAATCTACTAGAGCTAATCAATGAATTTGGTAAAGTAGCAGGATACAAAATTAATGCACAGAAATCTCTTGCATTCCTATGCACTAATGATGAAAACCTGAAAGAGAAATTAAGGAAACACTACCATTTACCATTGCAACAAAAAGAATAAAACACCTAGGAATAAACCTACCTAAGGAGACAAAAGACCTGTATGCAGAAAACTATAAGACGCTGATGAAAGAAATTAAAGATGATACAAACAGATGGAGAAATATACCCTGTTCTTGGATTGAAAGAATCAACATTGTGAAAATGACTCTACTACACAAAGCAATCTACAGATTCAATGTAATCCTTATCAAACTATCAATGGCATTTTTCACAGAGCTAGAAGAAAAATATTTCACAATTTGTATGGAAACACAAAAGACCCCGAATAGCCAAAGCAATCTTGAGAAAGAAAAACGGAGCTGGAGGAATCAGGCTTCTAGACTTCAGACTATACTACAAAGCTACATTAATCAAGACGGTATGGTACTGGCACAAAAACAGAAATATAGATCAATGAAACAGGATAGAAAGCCCAGACATAAACCCACGTACATATGGTCACCTTATCTTTGATAAAGGAGGCAAGAATATACAATGGAGAGGGCTTCCCTGGTGGCGCAGTGGTTGAGAGTCCACCTGCCAATGCAGGGGACACGGGTTCGTGCCCCGGTCCGGGAAGATCCCACATGCTGCGGAGCGGCTGGGCCCATGAGCCATGGCTGTGGAGCCTGTGCTCCGCAATGGGAGAGGCCACAACAGTGAGAGGCCCACGTACAGCAAAAAAAAAAAAAAAGAATATACAATGGAGAAAAGACAGCCTCTTCAATAAGTGGTGCTGGGAAAACTTGACAGCTACATGTAAAAGAATGAAATTAGAACACTCCCTAATGCCATACACAAAAATAAACTCAAAATGGATTAAAGAGCTTAATGTAAGGCCAGACACTATAAACTCTTAGAGGAAAATGTAGGCAGAACACTCTATGACATAAATCACAACAAGATCCTTTTTGAGCCACCTCCTAGGGAAGTGGAAATAAAAACAAGAATGAACAAATGGGACCTAATGAAACTTAAAAGCTTTTGCACAGCAAAGGAAACCATAAACAAGACGAAAAGACAACCCTCAGAATGGGAGAAAATATTTGCTAATGAAGCAACTGATGAAGGATTGATCTCCAAAATTTACAAGCAGATCATGCAGCTCTATATTCAAAAAACAAACAACCCAATCCAAAAATGGACAGAAGACCTAAATAGACATTTCTGCAAAAAAGATATACAGATTGCCAACAAACACATGAAAGGATGCTCAACATCATTAATCATTAGAGAAATGCAAATCAAAACTACAGTGAGGTATCACCTCACACCAGTCAGGATGGCCATCATCAAAAAATCTATAAACTATAAATGCTGGAGAGGGTGTGGAGAAAAGGGAACCCTCTTGCACTGTTGGTGGGAATGTAAATTGATACAGCCACTATGGAGAACAGTATGGAGGTTCCTTAAAAAACTACAAATAGAACTACCATACGACCCAGCAATCCCACTACTGGGCTGAGAAAACCACAATTCAAAAAGAGTCATGTACCACAATGTTCATTGCAGCACTATTTACAATAGCCAGGACATGGAAGCAACCTAAGTACCCATGGACAGATGAATGGATAAAGAAGATGTGGCACATATATACAATGGAATATTACTCAGCCATAAAAAGAAACGAGATTAAGTTATTTGTAGTGAGGTTGATGCACATAGAGACTGTTATTCATAATGAAGTAAGTCAGAAAGAGAAAAACAAATACCGTATGCTAACACATATATATGGAATCTAAAAAAAACAAAAAATGTTTCTGAAGAACGTAGGGGCAGGACAGGAATAAAGACGCAGACGTAGAGAACGGACTTGAGGACACGGAGAGGGGGAAGGGTAAGCTAGGACGAAGTGAGAGAGTGGCATGGACATATATACACTACCAAATGTAAAATAGATAGCTAGTGGGAAGCAGCTGCATAGCACAGGGAGATCAGCTCAGTGCTTTGTGACCGCCTAGAGGGGTGGGATAGGGAGGGTGGGAGGGAGACGCAAGAGGGATATGGGGATATGTATATGTATAGCTGATTTACTTTGTTATAAAGCAGAAACTAACACACCATTGTAAAACAGTTATAGTCCAATAAAGATGTTTAAAAAAATAAAAAAGAATATAATGCGTATATCCTGTCATGTTCCCATCACTGGCTCATCTCTCCTCCATAGATAAATATCTGTAAAAGCTGACCTTGCTTCATGGGAGTTTAGGGGATGTAAGTTGGTTTTATTTTAAAATTTTGTTTAGTCTGGAGTTTGTTTGGGTTAGGTTTTTGAGCACCCCTTCCTCAGTGGATGTTACTACTTGATGTGACACATTTCCCGTGTATCAAATGCACACTCTGGGGAGCTCGTTAGAGTACCAGAAATAGCTCTTAGCAGTAGGCCCATATTCTGGATGCTCTGGTGGTGTCCATGGTCTTGAGGTCAGCACCTCCTTCAACTGACAGATCGGAAAGCCCCCTGCACAGTTGCTGGGGCTGGGGTTTAGCCCTGTGACTATTCTTAGTGCTTCTCTCCTACCAGTTCTGCTCCCAGGGTTTGCTTCAAGACTTCAAACTCTCTGGCTTTACCCCTCACACTGTCACAAAAATGGCCCGCTTCACGGAGGAAGAAACCTTTGGGATGGACTGTCAACAGCCTCGTGCTCCATCTGCAGGGACGTTATTCACACTGTATTTTCTGTGATTGATACCCCTGGTTTAGGCAATCTGGAGATGCTCTGGGTTTTTAGATGTTAAGTCAGTAGCCCTAATTAGATTATGAGGAACAAATTGATATAAATGTATAATATGAATTTACAACCTTTAAGTAAAAAGAAAAAATATAGCTATTTGTCTCAATTTTCTTTTTTTTTCTTTTCTTTTCTTGGCAATTTATGGTATGTGGACATAGATTGTGCTCTTTCCAGCTTCCACTAATCTATAATCTTTCCTTGAACAAGGAGAATGAAATTATAACTATTCTTCAATATATACTCTAATAATTGATTTCAGAATTTCTTGACAGAATCCCTAATTAGTTAAATACCCAGTGACTATTTCTTTATGCCTTGTCGTTTCGGGCTTTTCAGTTTTAATATTTGCCGTGGAATTCTTCCCTTCATTTCTTACCATTCTTGCATATCCTTTTAGATATTTCTATGCCATGTTCCAAGCCAGTAGACAATCACACCTACTAGAAACACAGATAAGAATCAGGAACTAATAAAAATAAGAGCTCTAAGCCACTGAAGTAGATATTACAAAGTCCATCCATTAAGATGCATGTATGCCATTCAAAGGTGAGGCCCAAACTCAGGGCTCATTTACACTTTGCATACTGATATATATTAGATAACTAATAAGGACCTATTGTATAGCACAGGGAGCTCTACTCAATACTCTGACCTATATGGGAAAAGAATCTAAAAAAGAGTGGATATATTTATATGTATAACTGATTCACTTTGCTATACAGCAGAAAGTAACACAGCATTGTAAATCAACTATACTCCAATACAAATTAAAAATAAAATAAAATTTTAAAATAAGCTTTTTATGTTGGAATAATTTTAGATTTACAGAATTTTATAAAGTAAAGAGAGTATATCCTTCAAAAAACTGTTACTTGCTATTTTCTAAGTGTAATCGATTGGGCTAGTGAATTTGAAATGGAGCAGAGTTTCTTCCTCCAGGTCAGCATTCCGAGAGGTGTCAATAATAAAATCTACACAGGAATCCAGAAAAACAAAACTATTAAATACTAAATCACTAAATTTAGGAGTGAAATCACTAAATCTAGGACCAACAGCCCTATGCACCTCAAATGACTCTGAATATACTACTGTGACATGCCACTATCTAGTGAGTAAATGCAGTTCATACTGATGATATTGTATTCATATCATTTCCTGGTGAAGTAGGGAAGACTGTAATACATTTTAGTTGAACTTCCATCTAAAATAATTGTTTAATTTTTGTTGGTTAACATAGCTAAGTTATTTTTGAAAGACTGTCTAGAACAACTCAATCTGCAAAAGACATCCAAGCTTTTCTATAAATGGCAATATAATTCTCATGTCCTCCTTGGCATATACAGACTTATGCCCAACCTTTTGAGAATATAAATCCCTCAATAAAAGGATCTGGTTTTGTTCAACTTAATTTGGATATAGAATGGCCATCTGAGCACACAGCAAGAGTTTAGAATCCTAGACTTTTAGGATTCTATCCCACCCCTCTAGGCGGTCACAAAGCACTGAGCTGATCTACCAGTGCCCCAGTTTTCCTCTTCTAAAACAGCTACTGTTACAAGTTTCTTCTGTAAAAACACTCTGTGTAAATAAAAGTACATACTTAGAGTTTTATAAAATACACATGATAGCCTAAGATAAAGACTGCTTTACAGCTTGCTTTTTTTATTTGAAGTACTTCATATATTCTTAAAAATAATGAATCTGCATGCAGTAATATTTATATAGTAGACACTAGAATTAAGTTCTTATAATATTACCTAAAGTTTATTGCTAATGAGTCATTAGTAAACACGGTGTATACCTAAAGAGTCACTTCAGGCTATACAAGTACTTCCTTTCAATTTGAGGAATGGACTAATCTCCAGAAGGAAGGGAAGAATATATAAAGAGCAAATGTTTCCCTATTAGAATACCCCTAAACTCATGGTCTTTTAACACTTTAAGATGAACGGTAGGGGGGCAGAGACTGTCAAAGTTATATTCTTAATATTATGGTGATTAAAGCTTATTATAGTGTCAGAACTAAGGAAGAAACCCTAAGATCCATTTAATACGGTGTTTGCAAACTGCAGGTCACAACAGATGAGTGGGTCCTCAAATGCATTTAGTGGTTTACAACCGGTATTTTTTAAATGAAATAAAATAAAGAGAAAATATCAGAATGCATTCCATTTAGTAAGGGTAAAAATTGTTTTATAAAAATTCACTGTGTGTGTGTGTGTGTGTGTGTGTGTGTGTATCTGTGCGTATATATACTGGGTTGTGATTCCTCGCTGTGGATCAAGGGTGCAAAAGGTTGAAACTCCCTGATTTGATCTAGCCTCTGGCTTCTAATGAGGTATAACTATAAGTGTCCTCAAAAAGTGGCATCTGTGCATTCCTTGCTGTCTTAAAACAAGCCTCTCCCAAAGAACCGTCTTCACTTTGGCTCATTATTTGAAGTACAGTGTCAAGTTCTCTTTTCGTCAAGATTATCACAGGGAAGGCTTAATTCCAAACTTATTCTCTTTGCAACAAATGTTGACCTACTCAAGGAACTGATTAAGACTCCATATAAATCCGTCTTAACCATTAGTCATCATATTTATTTCAATTATAGGAGCACAGGGATAACAGGAAAAATTTAGCTACATCTGCAAATGGATCTCACATTCTTTGACCAAGTTCCTTTCTTCTCAGAGTAAGTAAGGCAGAGCCTGCTGACCCATTCACAAACCCTGAGGCATGTCCAGAGCACTGACAGTCTCAATTTGGTTAAACCAATGGAATAGTACGATTGTACTTAGAGTCTTAATGAAGAATACATTTTTCTTTGCCACAATCCTTCCTCTTTCTGACAGAAGTAGGATGCAGAGATAGTAATGGGGAGAAAGAAGGTATGTCCAGAAACGTCTATATTTTACTGGCTCCTTATTCAAAGGAGGAGGCAGTGGAGTTGAGGTGAGGGTCAGGAAATGTGTGTCTGGGTTGAAGCGGACTTTGGCTGCAATCTGAACAAGTCTTTGAATTGCTTTGGACCTTCATGTCTTCATTTCTAAAATGAGGGACAGTGCCACAGGAGTTTACCCAGAATAATAATCATAGCTGTACTTCACCTGGCACTTCACAGTCTCTGCTTCAAGCCTTTTACACAATTGACTAATATAATCCTCACAACAACATTAATGCACAGAATTTTTTTTCTTATTTTACAGATGGATATAGATGGATGAGTAGCAGAGAGGTTAAGTAACTTGTCCAAAGTTAGAGAGTTAGACAATGGTGGAACTGGGATTCAAACTCCAGTTCCAGATGCTGTGCTCTTAACATCATGCAATATTGCACCAGTCAAGACTTTTTTTTTCACTCATTCTATCCCCAACTACTCTCAAAAGTCCATGTTATTAAAGATATTTTCTACTAAATAAACTAGTTACTAAGTAATATTTCATTTATTTTCCCTTTTTATTAATCAAAGATTTATTGAATGGTATAGCCACTTTGGAGAACAGTTTGGCAATTCTTCCAAAAGTTAAACATACACATACCATATGATCCAGCAAGTCCACTCCTAGATTTATACCCAAGAGAATTAAAAACATGTTCCCATAAAAACCTGTAGATAAATGTTCATAGCAGCATTATTTATAATAGCCCCAAACTGGAAATAACCCAAATGTCCAACAACGGGTGAATGAATAAACAAACTGCGGTGTCTATATACAATGGACTGTTATTCAGCCACAAAAGCAATGAAGTACTGTTACATGCTACGACATGCATGAACCATGAAAATGTCATGCTAAGTGAAAGGATCCAGTCACAAAAGGTCATCTATCATATGATTCTATTTATATGGAATGTCAAGAACAGGCAAATCCACAGAGGACCACAGGTAGATGCGTGGTTGACAGGGGCTGGGGGGAAAGGAGAATGAGAGTGACTATAAGGTATATGACATTTCATTTTCGGGTGATGAACATATTTTGGAATTAGACAGTGGTGATGGTTGTACAACTTTGTCAATATACTAAAAACCACTAAAATGGTGAATTTTATGGTATGTGAATTATATCTCAAAATTTTAAAATTCAATCTTGATACCGTAGGGGAGGAAAAAGTTTTCCTAGATCCTCTTAGGGTCTGAAAAATAAACTGAGAAAGATTGACAGAAGAAAAGTATACAACTTTATTAAATATAAGTTTTACGTAATAGGGAAGACTTCATAAGAAAATGAAGACCCAACGAAAGAGTTAGACCTACGTCCCTTTATGCTGGGTTCAGTGAAGAGTGGGCAGTCTCAGAAGAATATGATAGGTTACGGAGTATGAGTAACTGTAGTAAACTTGGGAAACATGTCCTGTTTGTTAAGATCCTTCTTAATGTCCCTTTGTCTTCAGAGATAAGGATGCTCCTTTCCTCAAAAAGAAAAAAAAAGGTGGATTTGTAGTTTCCAGAGGCTGGTGGTCAGGGAAAAATGGGAAGTAACTGCTAATTGGTTTCTTTTTGGTGATGAAAATGTTCTGGAATTAGTGGTAATAGTTGCACAACTCCGTGAATTATCTTAAAAACCACTGAATTGGACACTTTAGAGGGGTAAATGTTATGGTATGCGGATTAAATCTCAATAAAGCTGTTATTTTTTTAAAATATATACCATTTTGCTACCTTGTGGCAGACACCCTTCTAGGCACTGAGGAGATTCAGCAGAGGACAAAGTAGACAAAGCACTTGATCTCACAGAATTTGCAATTCTAGAAAATGAATAAACAAATGAAAGTGAACTTCAGGCTTCTGCCAACTGAACCCTGGAGCCAGCCGGAGGCACCGGCAGTATTCAGTTCCCACTCCTGTGGACTCCTGGCAACCTCACCCCCTGACTCCCCTATGCCCCAGCCTCCACCCTCCATCCCCAACACAGCTCCCAGGTACTCAAATGGGCCCCTGCACGGCACTCCACTCAGGGCCTTCCACCCAGGAACTCACTCCTGGCTCAAGGTATTGGAGTTCTTCCCTGACCACCCCTCCACTCTCCTCCCAGCCTCACTGGCTTTCTTTCAACTCAATTTTACCCTTATTCATTCATTTAACAATTTATTTAACAAACATTTACTGAGAGCTAGATTAGTTAGAATGCTTTGGGCCAAAAGATACAGAAAACTGACTCAAAACTTTTTAAACAATGAGGAAAATTATTACTTCCTGTAACAGGATGTCCAAACTCCAGGCACGGGGCTCCGGCTCTGTTTCTCTGGTGTTCCTTTGGCTCTGCCCTCATCAGTGCACTATCATCGTCCTTGGGCTAGGGAAACTAGCTACAACGGGGCAACATGCTTTCTTGGTTACATCTAGCAAGAAAGAGAGAGCGGAAAAAACTATACTCCAACTAGGGGATAAAAATCCATCCGATATGCATAGGTATGAGTCTATCAAAGCCAACTTAGATCAAGTCACCTTAGATCAAGCTGGCCGTGAAATGTCATGTGATGATTGACTTAAGCTGCACTCCTAGACCAGTCACTACCAAGGAGACTGGAGTTCCCACGATGGATTTAGGACTGAACCCTGGAGCTGGAGGAGGGGTCAGCATCCCCTTAATCACGTGAACTACATTGGAAGGAGGAAGGGCTTCATTACAAACTATGTAACCGTCTGTTCCTTAAACTCAGACCAGGTACTAAGTGCTTCTCTGTGTGCTAGGAGTAGAGGTAGTATACTTTTTTTTCTTTTTTTTTTTTTGCGGTACGCGGGCCTCTGTTGTGGCCTCTCCCGTTGTGGAGCACAGGCTCCGGACGCGCAGGCTCAGCGGCCATGGCTCACGGGCCCAGCCGCTCCGCGGCATGTGGGATCTTCCCGGACTGGGGCACGAACCTGTGTCCCCTGCATCGGCAGGTGGACTCTCAACCACTGCGTCACCAGGGAAGCCCAGAGACAGTATACTTTTTATTTGGTGAGAGACTGTTTTCACAGCAAAAGCTGCCTCTAAATCTCCCCCAAGGAACCATGTGTTACCTCTCCAAGTGGTGGCGTTTTAAGATCTATTTCACGGGGATGGTGTGATGCTTGAGAGCAAATACCCGACACTCCCAATATCACATCCTATAAGCAGCCCATTATTCTTCTATGCTTACGGCCACCCCTACACACATCTCACGAGATCTTCCTAGGCATATGTGCTGTCTAAGGGAAGCTTCTTTCACTTCTGTCCCCATCCATGCAATGTGCTATAAAACAGATGCCAGATTTACTGCTAGGAAGTTCTATACTTCATTCCCAAAAAGCTGAGTCGAGGATAGGTGAAATTATCAGTCTATGTTTAGAAATATCTTTGGACTTTTTTGGACACCCCTCAGAAATATTTCAGACATTTTTAGAAACCTTGTTGCAGATTATTCACATGCCACTAGAAAAATTTTTTTAAAACACTTTAGGCAAGTCAGGAGGCAACTGATACTTTTTTGTTTCTTAATTGCTACACAAAGGTGTATTTCTAGGGGGTCTTTATAGAGCTACTCCACCGCCATGTACATACATGCCACAATTTCCCCACCTACCAAGGCGGCATCAAGAATGAATATAAGCATTAATTCTCAAGTCCATGTGTGCTTAATCCAAATCACAATCTTGTCTTACAATCTTGTAAATGCAAGACAAAGAGACTTGCCAATGTAGCAGGAAGGAGAAAGGCCAACCGGTTGGAAAAGACCCATAATTCATTGATTAAATTTATAAGCGGCAAATACAGAAACACTGGTCTCTTTGGAAAGAAGTTTTCAAAATAATACTGAGACCTAAATCCAGCTGAGCCATTATCTGAAATAATGCCCAAGACTGAGAATAAAAGTATTCCAGGTGTTATGCAGCCACAAAAAAACCCCACAACAAACAAATGAAAACAGAGGTGAATAGCTCTGCCCTCCAGACGTTTAAATTGTAATGAAAATGGAAAAGGAAAGCAGACCCAGCCCTATGTTTAGTAGATCATTAGCTAGGCTCTAGAGGATGAGGTGGCCTCAGGAAGACAAACAGGTTACTTTTCATAAAAAGTTTGAAATCCGGGTTCCTTGACAGGTAAATGCCGCCCACCCCCTGTAGCCTGGTTAGTGAGCTCTTCAGCAGATGGCTGATGTGCCTTTCTTCTTTCACTCTTGCAGTTAACCTAAAAGAGGGAGAATTCTCTGTTTCCAAGCCTGATGTGCATGAGTGTTTAACTCCAGGAAAACACACAGAGAAACAGCTGGTGACTTTCTCGTTAGTAGGCAGTGTTCTAGAGATGAAGATTGGGATTTCTTTTTGTAGCTAAAAGATATGCATTTTTTCCATTGAAAGGCATTGAAGATTACTAACTTGGCTAAAGGAAAGAAGACTGAAGAATACATCCCACGGAACCAAAACGTGTTCCTCCCCAATTCACCTGTACCTCCTGTTACTAGAAAGAGCTGTGAGGTGGGGCAGCTCAGAGTGTGGTGTTTTTTCCTTACAGATATGATCTTCCTTGGATAACTTGCATAGGCTTCCCTTCGAAGGAAGAAGATGAATAATAAATTTAATTAGCCAGTCCTTTTCTTGAAATGTATCTGAAAGCAGATGACAGATCTCCATAATGAAACTACCACCCACGCTTGAATTTTACACTATTTTCTCAAAAGGGGAATGTACTGGTTTGTAACTGTAGTTGCTTATAAATACTTGCAGTTATTTTTATCTTGTTTTCTATGCTGGATGTTGCTTTTGCCTATATATAATTTAGCGAGAAACAGCTGCCTTTGCAAGGGAAAATCTATAATTCATTGCTGATGTGTCCTACTAATCGCACAGAATAAATTCATTTGCATACTATCAACATTGAAAAAGCCTTCTGCTGGCCCAGCATACATAGCATTTTCATTTTTTGCTTCAACCAACAGACTTTACTGTGTAATCCTTTGGTAATAACGGCTAATTCATCTGACCGCAAACTTTTGAAAGTATTTTAAGGATGTTCTGAGTCCAGCACCCCACTACTTTCAATGTCACGCTATGTACAGTATTTTAAATACAGGATTTCATAATAAAGATGTTACCTTCATCCATTCTACTTACTGTGTAGATAATTTGACTTCCCCTCACAGTACTACAGCATTTACTGTAGGTACTATGTGCCAGGTGGTACCAGGGATACAAAAATGCTTGAGGCATAATCTCTCCCCTTCGGAGAGCAAAGTCTAGTCAGGGAGACAAAGATGTAAACAAGTAATTACAGAGTGCTCCAAGACCCCAGAGGGAAAAGTGAAGTATTCTTCTAGAGAAGCATGTGTGAGAACCTTCCTGGGGACGGACATTCAAGCAAGGTCTTAAAGATAAAGCAAACATTCAACACGTAAAAGATGGAAAGACAAGCGTGACCAGAGATGTTCTGGGATTGCTGTGTTTGCTGAGGTTAAAACACAAGGTGAAGATGGGTGTTTATTAATGCCATGTCGGATGTATTTATTAAGACACAACTGTACTAGTCTAGGTTACTTAAGTTGTTGACTGTGTCTTCCTTTCCTAAAGAGACGTTAATAATGCAGCGCTACACACAAAATAAAAGCTGTAACATTATTAACAGACAAAAGGCAGTAAAGAACAGTTAGAAAAGGTAAGTGTTCAATTCAACAAATATTCGTAGGCTATTAGTATTTTTATTAATTCGGTTGTTTATATAAATAATTTTATATATTTGTGTATATATATTTATAATATTTAAATATATAAACATGTATGTAATGTATAGTCACTATGTAATTTATATATTTCTAATAAATCATAAAGATAAATATATAATAATATATAATGTATATAACAACATAAATATGTAACCAATAATACATAATAAATAAAAGCTGGGTCTGCTTAATTTGGCACCTACTGTATTCCAGGCTATTTCCTAGTCATTAGTGAGACAGAGGTAAGCAAGGCAGATGAGACACCTGCCCTCATAAGACATTACAGGGGTATGCGGGCAACAAATACATGTAAGATAATCGAAATAATGTAAAGCTTAAGAGGCTTGGGGAGGTATTAAAGTATTAATTACAGTAAGAAGTGGGTACGTTTGTATTTCCTGCTGCTAGCTTTCCCTCTAAAACCAGCCTAATCATTATAAACTTTAAAAATGCTATGTGTGTGATAGATTTATAATTTCTATAGTTTTCACGGTAAATACATTTTTCTGTATTTATCATGTAAAATTTAATAGCAGTATTAATGATTTTCTTAAAGAAGGGCAGTAACCTGCCATGTGGTGAAGAGCAAATCTTCTAGAAACAAACCATCTCGGGTTATATCTCATAGCTGAGTGGCCCCGAGCAAGTTAATGAACTTCTCTGCATCTCAGGTCCCTCATCTGTAAAATAATAATAATAATAATCGTACCATGGCATTGCTCTAGTATTAAATGATTTAATACATGTCAATCACTTAGAATAGTCATAAGCACATAATAAGCACTCAATAAATTCCACCTACCATTGTTATCAAAATATTAGCAAACCTGTGTTAAACGGGCCAGTGTTTGAAATAAGTTTGGGTCTCAAAAAAAAAGTCATGAAAAATTATGTCGTGGAAGACTTTCTCTTGAGTCACAGTATATACGATGAATGGCCATAATGTTAAAAAATAAAAATAAAGGAAAAAAGGGGGAAAAAAACCTCCCAGATGTAAGAAAGGGACATCTTGTCTCCCTTCTAGAGATTTAGAGGCTAGTTGACCAGACTTTGGGAGTGTTTCCGCAGTTATAACATGCCACTTCTCTGGGTAGATGAGCAAAATTATTCATCTTTATGGTAATAAGCAAAGCAAACTATTTCCTTCTTTCATCCATGTTGCAGCTTTTCAAATGGATTTAAACTAGCCCTCTGCAATTAGCAACTGTTTCTCTAGTGGTTTCAAAGCTACTTGATCCTCTTACAGTACTTTATTTCTGTACATTATTCATACATATGTTGAGAAGCCAGCATAATAAGGTAATTTTTCCATTAAGCTTTCACTTAGTCAACTTTACTCATTCAAGTCAATGATTATTTAGTTTTTTCTCTTCCTGGGGAAGTTGGAACGGTTTCACAGTGGAGATGATATTTGAGTTGGAACTTGAGAGAGATAGGATATAGGAATAAATCTTGCAGAGAAGGGCAGAACACGCAAGTTCAGGAAGTGGTGATAAGTTTGGGGTGTAACATTTGCAAGGTTTAAGGCCATATTTCACTTTGAAATGAACAATTAATATCATGGGTCATCTTTTGCTGGCTGCTGCTAATGTAGATAACTTTTCTTCTCTCTTGCCACTGCTTCCCGCTCCCCAACGTAGATGTGTACAAATGGACATTCGCACATATTCATTAAACATGAGAGATGTGCTTTACACTTGAAAGAAGAAAGGCAGTGTTTGGAGAGGAAGGGGCGGAAAGTGGAGAAGAAAAAAACATGCAAAAGAATCTAATCCTTTTTAGCAGATGCAAACTATTATATATATTATATAGAATCAATAACCAATAAGGTCCTACTGTATAGCACAGGGAACTGTATTCAATATCCTGTGATAAACCATAATGGAAAAGAATATGAAAAAGAATATATATATATATAACTGAGTCACTTCGCTGTACAGCAGAAATTAACACAATATTGTAAATCAACTATACCTCAATAATTATTTTTAAAATAATCTAATCCTTTTAAAACTAGTTTTGTGCCCTCCATAGACATGAGAGTGAAGATAATAATCTTATGAATTTATTCAAGACTGACCTGTGAGATTCTGGACACAAAGATGGCCTCTAGAGTCAGGCAACAAAGCATGGCAGAGGACTACAGCCACTCCTTCTTCCCCACTATTAAGACCTCAGTATGGGGACTTCCCTTGTGGCCCAGTGGTTAAGACTCTGTGCTCCCGATGCAGGGGGCCTGGGTTCAATCCCTGTTTAGGGAACTAGATCCCACATACTGCAACTAAGCCCTGGCACAGCCAAATTAATTAATTAAACTTTTTTTAAAAAGGGGAAAAAAAGACCTCAGTACCAACTGGTGCCCAGGGCTGGAAGCTTTGGGAGCTTCTAGCCACTGCAAATAAACAGGACATCTCTGTAAGAGGGATGCTTGCTGTGCAGATGTAGCTCAAGACCATCTCCTGGCCCTCTTCCACCTCAGACAGCCACCATAATGCCCCTCCTACAAAGAAAGTCCGGGGAAGAAAACAAGCTGCGAAGCACCCAGCATAGACAGAACATTGCTCTTTCCCAAAGGCCTTGTTAGCAAGGTGGTTTCCCACGAGCAACGAGTGGGAGGAAGAACAGGCCAGATGCTGCGTGATGACCACAGCTGGCAGAGTGGCCTGCATGGTGTGAACACTTGTGAGTCAGCACACTGGAAACTCCTAGAAACAAAAGGGTGTGCACTTTGGCACGTTTTCAGATGAAATGGCTGATGAAGAGCTTGTACCAAGCGTGGGAAGAGTGTTGGTGCTGCAATTTTCTTACCTCTACTCTTATCCTTATACGATTGGTGTAATCTTCAGTATTTTAAGTCATTTGAATATTTTACCAAGTTTGCTTTATCTAAATATAGAAAATATAACCTATATAGTATGCTTATACAGACATAGATAAATTGCAATCCTTCTGCAATAAACTGAAAATAAACAAAGAATGAGGATGCCACTGTCCTCCCCTTCCACGTGGTGGAACTATCATTCTTGCTTCAGATACATCATATATTATATATGCTCCATGAATTTATTCAACACAAACTTATCAAGCACCTGCCTAAGCACCGGGCTTAGGTGAGTCAAGGTGAGTCAAGGTGAGTCAAGGTGAGTCAGAAGTAATTAAGACAATGATCGTACTCCCTTACAGCTTGCATTCTTGTGGGAGGCAACAGATAATAAGTGAATGACCAAATAAGTAAACAAGTCTTCAGAAAATAAGTGCTATGAAAGAATAGATTAGGATAGTGCATTGGGGATGGAATTGACAACTCCATGTAGAGCGGTCAAGACAAACTTCTCTGAAGAAACTACCATGGGCTGAGACCTAACTGAGCTGAGACTTGTCTCTCAGAGTGAAATATTTCAGGAAGAAGAGCTAGAAAGTGGGAGAGGGGTAGCCAAAGACCAGCTCACAAGGGCCTTTTGGGAATCTGGATTTTATTCTTAATGTAAAGGAAATCCATTGGATAGTTTCTGAAGTTTTGTTTGTTTGTTTGTTTAGGTGAAACTAAGTTTACCTTTACTGCTAAAAATTTCTCCTAAATTGACTACCCACAGTTCCTTCTATTCCACATGTCTCTATTTACAATTACTATGATATTGCACAGATTTCCCACATATTCTTTTCCTATCCCAATTGTTGTTCATTGTAGCTAAGAGAAAATTAAAGAACTCTGCCACAACAGTCTGACATGAGACAGATTTCGAGTGAGTCAACAGAACACGTGCAATTCCTAAATCTGACACTTCATCTTCACAGGCTTTTCTCACTTATCCATCTGAGGCTTTCCCAAGGAATCAAAAACACGTCCAAGGCAACAGGCCACATCCAATGCTATTTACTTCTAAAGTTAGCCTACTTTGTAGGACTCAAAATGCCTAAAGGCTCAGGATTGCTTCCACATGTCACCCACTCACAGGCCACCTTCTCCCTTGGAGCTCTTGGTGGGGGCTTTCTATGGCACTGTCTGGTGTCTTTGATGCCTGTTTCAGAGCCCGCCAGCAGATTATCCAACAGACCTCCACTCCCCATCCTACTCCTTCAACCAGTCCAGTTCCACCTGGCCACTCATTAAGAAGCCAGTGAATGTGTCTTCACTTCCCACAGGTATGCCATTAGAGAGTTTTCAACAGTGGACAGATCTGATACGACTTTGTTTCTTAAAAGGTTATTCTAGGAGGAGTGAATGCACAGGCGTGAGCAGAGGCAGGTGTGAGGGCTGCGTTGCTGAGATGCTGGAGCTCCTGGAAGACCCCCCGTCCTGAGGAAAGGGAAGTTGGAGACTGAGTTGGTCTCCACATTGTGATACTCCCAGCGGGGGAACAGCACAGAGACAAACCAGCCAAAAGAACCTGGAAGGGTAGAGAGCAATTTCTTCCTACCCAACAGCTGGGATGAGAATAGGATGCCACTTTACTGGCTGGACCCTACTTGCCCCAAAGCGGTTGAAGTAAGAGATGCTGGAACACCTGACAGAAGCCAGGAGAAGGTGAGAATTCCTACCACATCAGTCAGTCTCTTGGATCTCTGCAAGCAGGGTCTGTTGGAAACAAGAGTGCTGTGTGGCTGACAGGGTCTTGGTGTTCCAGCCCAATGTGGGAGAGCTGAGTCCAGGAAATTGGACCACCAGAGACCCCCCAGCCCCATGTAATATCAGTTGGTGACAGTTCTCATACTGTCTCATACTGTCTCAAACAACCCATACACTAGCAGAGACAGTTCTCATACTGTCTCATACTGTCTCAAACAACCCATACACTAGCAGAGAAGCTGCCTAAAATCATACTAAGTTCACAGACACCCCAAAACAAACCACTGGACATGGCCCTGCCCACCCGCAAGACAAGATCCAGTCCCATCCACCAGAACACAGGCACCAGTCCCCTCCAATAAGAAGCCTACACAAGCCACTGAACCAACATTAGCCACTGCGGGCAGACACCAAAAACAATGGGAACTACAAACATGCAGCCTACAAAAAGAAGACCCCAAACACAGTAAGTTAAACAAAATGAAAATACAGAGAAATATGCAGCAGATGAAGGAGCAAAGAAAAAACCCACCAAACCAAACAAATGAAGAGGAAATAGGCAGTCTACCTGAAAAAGAATTCAGAGTAATGATAGTAAACATGATCCAAAATCTTGAAAACAGAATGGAGAAAATACAAGAAACATTTAACAAGGACCAGAAGAACTAAAGAGCAAACAAACAATGATGAACAACACAAGAGATGAATTTAAAAATTCTCTACAGGGAATCAATAGCAGAATAGGTGAGGAAGAGGAACGGAAAAGTGACCTGGAAGATAAAATAGTGGAAATAACTGCTGCAGAGCAGAATAAAAAAAAGAATGAAAAGAATTGAGGACAGTCCTAGGGACTTCTGGGACAACATTAAATGCACCACCATTTGAATTATAGGAGTCCCAGAAGGAGAAGAGGAAAAGAAAGGGACTGAGAAAGTATTTGAAGAGATTAGAGTTGAAAACGTCCCTAACATGGGAAAGGAAATAGTCAATCAAGTGCACGAAGCACAGAGAGTCCCATACAAGATAAATCCAAGCAGAAGCACACCAAGACACATATTAATCAAACTATCAAAAATTAAATACAAAGAAAAAAGGAAAACGCAGGAAGGACACTCTTTGACATAAATCACAGCAAGATCTTTTTTGACCCACCTCCTAGAGTAATGAGAATAAGGACAAAAATAAACAAATGGAACCTAATGAAACTTAAAAGCTTTTGCACAGCAAAGGAAACCATAAGATGAAAAGACAAGCCTCAGAATGGGAGAAAATATCTGCAAACAAAGCAACTGACAAAGGATTAATCTCCAAAATATACAAACAGCTCATGCAGCTCAGTATCAAAAAAACAAACAACCCAATCAAAAAATGCACAGAAGATCTAAATAAACATTTCTCCATAGAAGACATACAGGTGCCCAACAAACATGAAAAGATGCTCAACATCACTAACTATTAGAGAAATGCAAATCAAAACTACAATGAGACATCACTTCACACCGGTCAGAATGGAAATCATCACAAAATCTACAAACAATAAATGCTGGAGAGGGTGTGGAGAAAAGGGAACCCCATTGCACCGCTGGTGGGAATGTAAATTGATACAGCCACTGTGGAGAACAGTATGGAGGGTCCTTAAAAAACTAAAAATAGAACTACCATGTGACCCAGAAATCCCATTACTGGGCATATACCCAGAGAAAACCATAATTCAAAAAAACACATGCACCCTAATGTACATTGCACCACTATTTACAACAGCCAGGTCATGGAACCAACCTAAATGCCCATCGACAGACAAATGGATAAAGAAGATGTGGTATAAAGAAGATGTGGTATATATATATATATATACACACACACAATGGAATATGACTCAGCCATAAAAAAAAAGAAATTGGGTCATTTATAGAGACATGGATGGACCTAGGGACTGTCAGACAGAATGAAATAAGTCAGAAAGAGAAAAACAAATATCATATATCAATGTATATACATGGAATCTAGGAAACTGGTACAGATGAACCAGTTTGAAAGGCAGAAATAGAGACACAGATGTAGAGAACACATGTATGGACACCAAAGGGGGAAAGTGGTTGGGGGGGTGGGGGGATGGTATGAACTGGGAGGTTGGGATTGACATATAAACAGTAATATGCATAAAATAGATAACTAATATGTAAAAATAATAAAGTAAAAAAAAAAAAAAAAAGCAAGAAGGGAAAAGCAACAAATAGCATACAAGGGAATCCCCAGAAGGTTAACAGCTGATTTCTCAGCAGAAACTCTGCAAGCCAGAAGGGTGTGGCAGGACATATTTAAAATGATGAAAGGGGAAAACCTACAACTAAGATTACTCTACCCAGTCAGGATCTCATTCAGATTCAACATAGATATTAAAACCTTTACAGAAAGGAAAAGCTAAGAGAATTCAGCACCAGCAAACCAGCTTTACAACAAAGGCTAAAGGAACTTCTCTAGGAAGGAAACACAAGAGAAGGAAAAGACCTACAAAAACAAACCCAAAACAATTAAGAAAATGGTAATAGGAAAATACATAATGATAACTACCTTAAATATAAATGGATTAAATGCTCCCACCAAAAGACATAGATTGGCTGAATGGATACAGAAACAAGACCTGTATATATGCTGTCTACAAGAGACCCACTTCAGACCTAGGGACACATATGGACTGAAAGTGAGGCTATGGAAAAAGATATTCCATGCAAATGGAAATCAAAAGAAAGCTGGAGTAGCAATTCTCATATCAGACAAAATAGACTTTAAAATAAAGACTATTATAGGAGACAAAGAAAGACATTACATAATGATCAAGGGATCAATCCAAGAAGAAAATATAACAATTGTAAATATTTATGCACCCAACATAAGAGCACCTCAATACCTAAGGCAAATGCTAACAGCCATTAAGAGGGAAATCGACAGTAACACAAGCATATTAGGGGACTTTAAAACCCCACTTGCACCAAAGGACAGATCACCCAAAATGAAAATAAATAAGGAAACACAAGCTTTAAATGAAACATTAAACAAGATGGACTTAATTGATATTAATAGGACATTTCATCCAAAATTAACAGAATACACTTTCTTCTCAAGTGCTCATGGAACATTCTCCAGGGTAGATCATATCCTGGGTCACAAATCAAGCCTTGGTAAATTTTAAAAAAGTGATATCATATCAAGTATCTGTTCCAACCCCAACGCTATGAGACTAGATAGCAATTACAGAAAAAGATCTGTGAAAAATACAAACGCATGGTGGCTAAACAATACACTACTAAATAACCAAGAGATCACTGAAGAAATCAAATAGCAACTCAAAAAATACCTAGAAACAAATGACAATGAGAACACAATGATCCAAAACCTATGGGATGCAGCAAAAGCAGTTCTAAGAGGAAAGTTTATAGAAATAAAATTCTACCTCAAGAAACAAGAAAAATCTCAAATAAAGAACATAGTCTTACACCTAATGCAATTAGAGAAAGAAGAACAAAAAACCAAAGTTAGCAGAAAGAAAGAAATCATAAAGATAGGATCAGCAATAAATGAAAAAGAAATGAAGGGAATAATAGCAAAGATCAATAAAACTAAAAGCTGGTTCTTTGAGAAGATAAAATTGATAAACCATTAGCCAGACTCATCAAGAAAAAAAGGGAGAAGACTCAAATCAATAGAATTAGAAATGAAAAAGGAGAAGTAACAACTGACACTGCAGAAATACAAAGCATACTAAGAGACTAGTACAAGCAACTCTATGCCAATAAAATGGACAACGTGGAAGAAACGGACAAATTCTTAGAAAAGCACAACCTTCAATGACTGAACCAGGAAGAAATAGAAAATATAAACAGACAAATCGCAAGCACTGAAATTGAAAGTGTGATTAAAAATCTTCCATCAAACAGAAGCTTAGGACCAGATGGCTTCACAGGCAAATTCTATCAAACTCTTAGAGAAGAAATAACAGCTATTCTTCTCAAACTCTTTGAAAATATAGCAGAGGGAGTAACACTCTCAAACTCATTTTACAAGGCCACCATCACCCTGATACCAAAACCAGACAAGGATGTCACAAAGAAAACTACAGGCCAATATCACTGATGAACACACATGCAAAAATCCTCAACAAACTACTAGCTAACAGATTCCAACAGCACATTAAAAGGATCATACACCATGATCAAGTGGGGTTTATCCCAGGAATGCAAGGATTCTTCAATATATGCAGATCAATAAATGTGATACACTATATTAACAAAATGAAGGATAAAACCCATATGATAATCTCAATAGATGCAGAAAAAGCTTTTGACAAAATTCAACACCCATTTATGATAATAACTCTCCAGGAAGTAGGCATAGAGGGAATCTACATGAACACAAAAAGGGCCATATATGACAAACCCACAGCCAACATTGTTCTCAATGATGAAAAACAGAAACCATTTCTTCTAAGATCAGGAAAAAGACAACGTTGCCCACTCCCACCACTATTACTCAACACAGTTTTGGAAGTTTTAGCCACAGCAATCAGAGAAGAAAAAGAAATAAAAGGAATCCAAATCGGAAAAGAAGAAGTAAAGCTGTCACTGTTGGCAGATGACAAGATAATATACATAGAATATCCTAAAGATGCTACCAGAAAACTACTAGAGGTAATCAATGAAGTGGTAAAGTTGCAGGATACAAAATTAATGCACAGAAATATCTTGCATTCCTATGCACTAATGATGAAAAATCTGAAAGAGAAATTAAGGAAACACTCCCATTTACCATTGCAACAAAAAGAATAAAATATCTAGTAATAAACCTACCTAAGGCGAAAGAAGACCTGTATGCAGAAAACTATAAGACACTGATAAAAGAAATCAAAGATGACACAAACAGATGGAGAGATATACCATGTCTTGGATTAGAAGAATCAACATTGTGAAAATGACTATACTACCCAAAGCAATCTACAGATTCAGTGCAATCCCTATCAAATTACCAATGGTATTTTTCACAGAACTAGAGGAAAGAATTTCACAATTTTTATGAAAACACAAAAGACCCCGAATAGCCAAAGCAATCTTGAGAAAGAAAAACAGAGCTGGAGGAATCAGGCTCACTGACTTCAGACTACTACAAAGCTACAGTAATCAACACAGTATGGTACTGGAACAAAAGCAGAAATATAGATCAATGAAACAGGATAGGAAGCCCAGAGGTAAACCCATACACCTATGGTCACCTTATCTCTGATAAAGGAGGCAAAAATATACAATACAATATATATACTGAGAAAAGACAGCCTCTTCAATAAGTGGTGCTGGACAGCTACATGGAAAGAATGATATTAGAACACTCCCTAACACCATACACAAAAATAAACTCACAATGGATTAAAAACCTAAATTTAAGGCCAGAAACTATAAAACTCTTAGAGGAAAACATAGGCAGAACACTCTGTGACATAAATCACAACAAGATCCTTTTTGACCCGCCTCCTAGAGTAAGGGAAATAAAAACAAAAATAAACAAATGGGAAATAATGAAACTTAAAAGCTTTTGCACAGTAAAGGAAACCATAAATAAGATGAAAAGACAACCCTCAGAATGGGAGAAAATATTTGCAAACGAAGCAACTGACAAAGAATTAATCTCCAAAATATATAAGCAGCTCATGCAGCTCAGTATCAAAAAAACAAACAACCCAATCCAAAAATGGGCAGAAGACCTAAACAGACATTTCTCCAAAGAAGATATACAGATTGCCAACAAACACATGAAAATATGATCAACATCACTAATCATTAGAGAAATGTAAATCAAAACCACAATGAGGTATCACCTCACACTGGTCAGAATGGCCTTCATATCTACGAACAATAAATGCTTAAGTGGGTGTGGAGAAAAAGGAACCCTCTTGCATTGTTGGTGGGAATGTAAACTGATACAGCCACTATGGAGAACAGTATGGAGGTTCATTGAAAAACTAAAAATAGAACTACCATATGACCCAGCAATCCCACTCCTAGGCATATACCCTGAGAAAACCATAATTCAAAGATAGTCATGTACCACAATGTTCATTGCAGCACTATTTACAATAGCCAGGACATGGAAGCAATCTAAGTGTCCATCAACAGACAAATAGATATAGAAGATGTGGCGCATATATACAATGGAATATTACTCAGCCATAAAAGAAGTGAAATTGAGTTATTTGTAGTGAGGTGGATGGACCTAGAGTCTGTCAAACAGAGTGAAGTCAGAAAGAGAAAAACAAATACTGTATGCTAACACATATATATGGAATCTAAAAAAAAAAATGGTTCTGATGAACCTAGGGGCAGGACAGGAATAAAGACACAGACGTAGAGAATGGACTTGAGGACATGAGGAGGGGGAAGGGTAAGCTTGGATGAAGTGAGAGAGTAGCATTGACATATATACACTACCAAATGTAAAATAGATAGCTAGTGGGAAGCAGCTGCATAGCACAGGGAGATCAGCTCGGTACTTTGCAACCACCTAGAGGGGTGGGATAGGGAGGGTGGGAGGGAAACGCAAGAGGGAGGGGATATGGAGATATATGTATACATATAGCTGATTCACTTTGTTATACAGCAGAAACTAACACAACATTGTAAAGCAATTATACTCCAATAAAGATGTTAAAAAAAAAAAAACGTTATTCTAGCAACTATGCAGAGAATGACTTGTAGGGTGCTGTGGTATAGGGAAGATGGAAGCAAAGAGAAATTTATGAGCTACTGAAGATATGAAATATTGAAGCAAGCGAGAGATGATGGTGGTTTGGACCAGGGAGACACCAGCAAAAATGCTGAGTGGTTTAGGATGTAGAGCTGAGGGAAATTTGCCAATGGATTTACTGTAGGTATGAAGGAAACTGTGGATGTCTCCATGGGTTTGGCTCGAGCAACTGTGTGATGAAGATCTATTAACTAAGATGATCAATATTTGATAAGGAAAATGGTTTGGAGGGCAAGGACAAGGACATGTAAAGTTTGAGATGAGTATAATGCATCTGTGGTAAGATATTTTAAGCATGTTTTCATGTAAAATTTCTAACTTTTTATTTTGAAAAATCTAAACACACCCAGAAGGAGAGAGAATAATGTAATAGAGTCTATGACCAACCATCTGGCTTCAACAACTATTATTTTTTGGCAAATCATATTTCATCTGTATCCCCACACACACAGTTGCCCCACCTCACACCTCACCCCATTCTACTGATGTCTTTTAGACTAACTTCCAGACTTCATAGCATTTTATCCATAAATTCTTTGGCAATATCTAATATTTAAACATTTCTTTCATAATATATACATAAAGCCATTATCAAACTTTAAAAAAATACTATTAATTTCTTTATAGCTTCAGCAATCTAGTCATTGTTCAAAATTTTCCAGTTGCTGGAATAGAAAAGAGAGCCCAGAAATAAACCCTTGCATATGTAGTCAAATGATTTTCAAGAAGAGTTTCAAGAACTTTCAATAGAGAAAGGATCTTCTTTTCAACAAATGGTGCTTGGAAAACTGATATCCACATGCAAAAGTATGAGGTTGTACCCTTATTTAACACTATATTCAAAAATTAACTCAAAATGGATGAAAGACCTAAACGTAAGAATTAAAACTATAAAAATCTTAGAAGAAAACAAAGAAAAGCTTCATGACATTCGATTTGGCAATGATTTCTTAGGTATGACAGCAAGAGAAAAATAGATCTATTGCACTTTATCAAAACTTAAAGCTTTTGTATGTCAAAAGACTGTATCAACATAGTGAAAAGGCAACTCACAGAATGGGAGAAAATATTTGCAAATCATATATCTGATAAGGGGTTAATATCCAAAATCAATCAATCAAGAACTCATACAACTCAACTACTACAACAAAAAGAAACAATCTGATTAAAAAATGGACAAAGGAGTTGAATACATTTCTTCAAAGAAGATATACAGATGACCAATGAACACAAAGATGCTCAACATCAAAAATCAAAACCATAATGAAATAACCATAATGAAATAACACCTCATGCCTATTAGGATGGCAATTATCAAAAATCTAGAAAATAACAAGTGTTGGGGAGAATATGGAGAAATTGGAACCTTAATGCATTGCTGATGGGAAGGTAAAATGGTTCAGCCATTGTAGAAAACGGTATGGCAATTCCTCCAAAAATTAAAAAATAGAGCTACCATATGATCCAGAAATTTCCGTTGTGGTTATATACCCAAAAGAACTGAAAGCAGGAATGCATATTTGTACACCTATGTTCACAGCAGCATTATTCACAATGATCAAGTGGTGGAAGCAACTCAAGTGTTTACTGATGGATAAATGGGTAAATAAAATGTAGCTTATTTAGCCTTCAAAAGGAAGTAAGTTCTGACACATGTTACAACACAGATAAACCTTGAAGACATTATGCTAAGTAAAATAACCTGCTCACAAAAAGTAATATTACAATATTTGAAATATTACAATAAATATTACAATATATGATTCCACTCATATGAGTAGTCAAATTCGTAGAGACAGAAAGTAGAATAGTAGTTGCCAGGAAGGGGGAGATAAGCAGTCATTTTTTAACAGGTATAAGGTTTCAGTTTGGGAAGATGAAAAATAATTCTGGAGATGGATGGTGGTGATGGTTGCACAACAATGTGAATGTACTTAATGCCCCTGAACCGCACACTTAAAAATGGTTAAAATGGTGATTTTTTAAAAATTGAGCTATACCTAACATATAAAATCAGTTTCAGGTATACAACTAATGATTTGATATTTGTATAAATTGCAAAATGATCACCATAATAGTAAACATCTGTCACTTTACATAGTTCCAAAAAAATTTTTTTCTTGTGGTGAGAACTTTTAAGATCTACTCTCTTAGTAACTTTTAAATA
This sequence comes from Globicephala melas, assembly GCF_963455315.2. Taxonomy (NCBI): domain Eukaryota; kingdom Metazoa; phylum Chordata; class Mammalia; order Artiodactyla; family Delphinidae; genus Globicephala; species Globicephala melas. The sequence continues at coordinate 66,121,978 of NC_083323.1, read as the reverse complement.
TGAAACAAAGTATTATCAACTATAGTCACCATGTACATTACATCCCCATGACTTATTTATTTTATAACTGAAAGTTTGTACCTTTTGACCCTCTTCACCCATTTTTTCCCACCCTCCTCATTCCTCCCACCTTGCCTCTGGGAACCACCATCAATTCTCTGTATCTAGGAGCTTGGTTATTTTGGTTTTTTATTTTTGTTTTTTAGATTCCACATATAAGTGAAATCATATGGTATTTTTCTTTTTCTGTCTGACTCATTTCACTTAGCATAATGCCCTTGAGGTCCATCCATGCTGTCAGAAATGGCAAGAATTATTTTCTTTTTTATTTTTCAAATTCTATTCCCATTTAAGTTGTAACATAATCTTGATCAGAGTTCCCTGTGATATACAGTAGGTCCTTGTTGGTGATCCATTTTAAATATAGCAGTGTGTACATGTTAGTCCCAAACTCCCTAACTATCCCTCCACCCCACACCCTTCCCCCCTGGTAATCATAAGTTCCTTCTCTAAGTCTATGAATCTGCTTCTGTTTTATAAATCAGTTCATTTGTATGATTTTTTAAATTTTAGATTCTGCATATAAGCGATATCTTGTGATCTTTTTCTTTCTCTATCTGACTTATATCACTTACAGTATGACAATCTCTAGGTCCATCCATGTTGCTGCAAATGGCATTATTTCATTCTTTTTAATGACTAATATTCTCTTGTATATATGTACCACATCTTTTTTACCCATTAGAAACGGCAAGATTTCATTCTTTTTACGGCTGAATAATATTCCATTGTATGTATGCACATTTTCTTTATCCATTCATCCATTAATGGACATTTAGGTTGTTTCCATTAAAATGGTAAATTTTATGTTAAATTTTATGGTACACTACCACAATTTTTAAAATTTCCAACTGCTTCATAAATTGTTTGTTTGTTTGAATAAGAATCCAAAGTCCATGTGCTGCATTTGGTTAACTGGTCTCCTAACTCTCTATTAACTGACACCAATTCCCTCTCACCTACCCACTGTTTTAAAGTCACATGAAACAAAAAGGGTAACCAACAAGGACTTACTGTATAGCACAGGGAACTCTGCTCAATGTTAAGTGGTAACCTGGATGGGAGGGGAGTCTGCAGGAGAATGGATACATGTTTATGTATGGCTGAATTGCTTTCCTGTGCACCTGAAACTATCACAACATTGTTAATCAGCTATACTCCAATATAAAATAAAAAGTTTTTTAAAAAGTTCCATGAAATAATCCCCTGTGTTATTAAGACACAGATCCACTAATTTGAAATACATTTGTTTTATTTTGCTTCATTTTGTTTCCAGTTTTTGTGGATTGCCTTATTTGTTGTTTCCATTTTTATCTAATTTTCTTTTAAGATTGGGTAAAAACATTTACATGACTCCAAGGTCAAACTATACCAACTGCATTTAGAGAAGTCTAGCATTAACTTTTCTCCCCACCACCCCAATACCTACCTCCTCACCAGATAACCATTTACAGTAGTTCTTTGTTTATCTTTCCATTGTTTTATTAATATATGCAAATACAAATATATATTCATATCCCTTCCCCCTTCTTAGATAAAAGCTAGCATATTATAGACAGTGTTCTGCCCTTCATGTTTTTCACCTAATAATTTTTCACAGCAGGAAATTGAGATGATTTTCATTCTTTGTAACTACTTCATGGTCCTCCATTGCATGGATGTACCATGGTTTATTTCAATTAGTCTCTTATTGTTGGATGTTTGAGTTGTTTTCTATTTTGCTATTACAAATTAGTGCCACTAAAAATTGCCTTGTATATATGTCATTCCATGCTTTTCCTGGTGGATCTTTAGGAAAGATTGCTCGAAGTGGGGTTGCTGGGTCAAAGCATAAATACTATGTAATATTGCTAGATATGGACAAGTTTCTTTCACCAAGGCTGTACTCCCATCAGCAAAGTATGGGAATGCCTATTTTCCCACAGCCTTGCCAACAGAATGCAATTGTTACACTCTTGGATTTTTGCCAATTTGATAGATGAGAGATAACGTTTTAATGTAGTTTTAATTTTCACCCTTCTCATTAAGAGCAAGTTTGAGCATCTTTTTCTATCTTTAAAATACTATTTGTATTTCTTTTCCTGTGAATTGTGTGTATATAGTTCTTGTCCAGTTGTATAATGCTGTTTGTTTTCTTCTCACTTTGTAAGTCCTTTAGATATTAGGGATATTAACCCCTTTTCTGCAAGAGAAGTTATAAATATTTCCCCAGATGTCACTTGTATTTTTACTTTGCTTTTAGTGGCTTTTTGCCATGTGGAATTTTTTAAAATATAGCCAAAGTTATCGGACTTTTCACTTAACTTGAGAAATTTTCACTCAGTCACGTGTTATAAAGGATTCACCCATGCTTTCTTCTAGTATTTATATAGTTTTATTTTTTACATTCAGCTCTTTTACCCATTTAGAATTTATACTGGTATATGGTATGCAGATGAATCCATTTTTATCTTTTTCATATGGCTATCTAGATATCCCAACATCACTTTTTTAAAACTCTATATTTCTCCACTGATTTCAGACACTGCCTTTATCATGGTCTAAATTTCCAAGTGCAATTAGATTTATTTCTGGATTTTTAAATTTGGTTCTATTAGTTTGTTTGTTTGTTCAATTGTCAATATAATATCCTTCTAATTATAGAGATTTTGTAATATGTTTTGACATCTGGTTTAAGATTTCACCCCCCCCCACATTGTTTTCTTTTTTAAAGTTTTCCAGGCTATTTATGTTTAATTGCTTTTCCAAATGAAATACATAATCTATTTGTTTAGCTTCAAGAAAAAAGCCTGATAATGTGTATTATAAGAAAAGATATTCTACAATATTTAGTCTTCCTATTCAAACTGATGGTATGGCTTACTATTTGTTCATGTTTCATTTCCGTCATTCAGATGTATTTTATAGTTTCTTCACATATGTTTTGGTCATTTCTTATTAAATTTATACTAGGTACTTTTGTTGTTATTTTTGTTGCAATTATGAAAGGGGTCTTTATATCTTACCACCAGTTATTATTTTTACATATGAAAGCTGTTGCTTTTTATGTATTGATTTTATAACCTGCTATTTTACTAAATTCTCTTAAGTGTATTGGTAGATTTTTTCAAAGATTTTTTGTTTTTCAGATATATAATAATATAATCTATAAATAAAGATTATTTTACCTTTTCTTTTCTAATTCATATGTCTCTCTCTAGGGGCACTGGATGACAATTTGAAAATGGTTCTGAATGGTAATAAGGATATTGGCCATCCTTGTTGTATTCCTGACTTTGGCAGTTGTTTCCTCATTAAGTAAGGTGCTGGCTTTGGGGATGAGATAACATATAATTTTCTGATGCATTTTTAACTCCTAGTAAATGTCACTCTCTCTTTATTGTGGCTAAGATGATACTTCAGGATTAGAGAAGTCACCAAGAAGAGTCATTTTTCAAATGTTAATGTGCATGCAGATTGATCAGCAGGAGATCCTGTTTAAGTACAGATTCTGATTCAGCAGGTATGAGCTGCGAGCTGAGATTCTGTATTTTTAACAAGCTCCCAGGATAGTCTGGGCTGCTGCTGCCCAAAGTGGACTACACTTAGAGTAGCGATGATCTAAAACAGAGATAAGATTTTCTATTTTGATTTTCAAAATAAACTTTAAAATAATTCAAAGTAGAAGAAATAATCATGAAAATTCTGGCTTTCAATTTTAAGAGTCAGACACTTAAAAGAGAATTCAGTGTTTGTTTGTTTTAGAAAATCTCCCAAAGCTGATCTTTTAACTCACTATGGACCAAGTCTGAAGAACTAGTGTAGAGGTTTCCTCATTAGACACAGAGTAGCCAGATGCAAGCTATGACAAAAGGGCGGCTTCCTGCCACATAGGAAGGGGAAGAAAGTACTTTCTGCAGCTGTGGGGAGAAGTCTGAGGAGATAGAGTTGAGATGTGTAGGTCCTGCAGCCTTTGTCAGAAAACCTCCCTAGGGTACTGGGAATAGAAAAGCACAGATAGCTCAAAGGAGAACTCCTGGGAAAGAGGGAATGCAGGATTAGGTCCTGCTCACTAGTACATTACAAGACCCTTACAGGCACAAAGGCTAATGTCCAAAGACCTCACGGAATGAGACTCTTTAGCAGAGATTAGCCAGGCTCAAAGGACTAAGACCAGACACACCTTTCCCAGTGCCAGAATAAGAATTTACTGTTGGTATTGGGTCTGGATTTCAAACATGAAAAAATATTAAATGAATGTGAAACAGAGAGATTCAATCCATTCATACATCCATTCATCCACTCTGCAAACTGAGTATTTATTATGTATCAGGTGCTAGGGACAAAATAAATAAGATAAACAGAGTTTTGACCTCATGGAGCTTAAAGTCAATAACATCTAACATCTATTAGCAATGGTACTTTACACAGAGGATATATATCTGAAAATCTGCATACCCAAACCTGCTCCTGACAATCTAATTCGATAGGTCTGGGAAGGACTGAGGAAAGTATATTTTTAAAGTGCTCAGGTATTTCTGATGCTCAATTCTAGTTTCAGCATTTATATATCAGTAGAGTATTTAATTTCCCAACTTATCATTTAAAACTATAAATTTAAAGTTATGAGTATGTGGTAGAATATTTTATATTCTTTTTGAGTTCTAAAAGACATTTCTGGAATATATGAAAATTATTTTTTAGAAGACTTCTTAAATTAGTCATACTTTATTTTGAGACAAAGCTTCACAATCTTTTAAATTCCTAACAGGCACAAATCGAGATACAAATATAGGACATTTTTAAATTAACACTGTTTCTTTTAATAATTTAAGCAAATTAGTATTTGTATATTTAGTAATACTGTGAAAAGGAAGTTCTCGGGTTGAAATATAATTCTGTGAAAAACTGTTAAGTGTATATATTTGGGGTGTGAATGCATGTGTATGTGTGTATGATTGTCCTATATTTGCAAATTCTAAATCTTGGCATATATTGATGTTTAGAAAATAAAATTATTTATAAGATTTTCTTATAATATATATATATATAAAATATATATAAATATATATATTTTTCCAGTAAAGACATCACTTCTTTACAGACTTCCTCCTGGAATCTTCTCCAAGATCCACTTTCCCATCCACAATCACACCCTAGATTTTGATTGTGCTGACAATGGCAACAATGGTTGTTGCTCTATTGCGTTGCCTCAGCATAATTGTCCAAACAACTCTGAAAGGGAAATTTGATCACAGAGACCTAAATGAAGTCTGATATATCTAAGACCTTGCTCAAATGTCGTCTTTCTATTAGTTACCATACCCTATTATACTTCTTGCCACATTACATCGTGGCTTACCAGTTTACGAGTCTGTCTCAACTAGACTATAAGGAGAGGTTCTTGATCCTATTTAAGTCTGACACATCAGTAAATCAATAAATGCTTAAGAAATAAATGAATGATTAAACGTGCACTTCCCATCTTCCTTAAAGCTGTAATTTAACCACCAGCATTTAGACTGCCTTCATCTTTTGTGCTCCTAAAATTTGGCTTTATAATCAAGCTCACCTATATAGGGCGTAGGTCTCTTACTTCCTCTGTGAGCTGTTTCTTTATCCTGGAGGCATAGAACCCACTGGACTAAGCAGTGAAAAGGATAGCAGTGGGAAGAAGCCTCTCTACATTCCAGAATCTGCTCTCAGGAAACCAACAAAACCACAGATGTGAAAGCCAGTTAGTGTATCTGTGATATAAGAAAAACAAATAAAATGGAAACTCTTACAGAGTAGTTGCATCAAGTGTCTTTACAATAGTTCTACACTTACCCATTAAGCCAACATTATACTCTTTTCCCTTCGTCAAGCCTAATGGTTTTGCTTTAAGTCGTCTTTTTATAATCCAGAGACTAACAACTTTCCTGAGACATCTTTAACTGTTTTTTATCTGAATTGCTTGAGGAAGGAACAATGGAGTTAGGTATACCAAATAAAGTGAAGACCCAAATACTGGAGATATAGAAGGAAAAGAGGCCAAATAGGTGTGCCCAGGTTTTTTCTAAAGCAAATCTTTTCCACAGCCATGAGTAGATTTCCAATTGGTCAGACTCCTTTAACTCAAAATCTTAGAAACAATTAGAGTACTTTTAGAGAGAGTTGAAAAGACAATGTACATGAGGAAATATTGCCCCCAAAATCTGAGCAATCCTAGAGGTGTAGGAGGACAAGAATTGAATCCAGAAAAATAAACTAAGGCACGGAAACACAGGAAAGTAAAATTCTCATAACTCTGCACCAAAGTCTGGAAATGCAGAGAGTCAGCAAGAACAACAACAGAAAATAAAGTTAAATTCTATGCCTTAGGTATGAGCTTGGTTCAGCTGGGATTTGGCATCTTATACCCTCAGGTGTATACCGTAATGAAAAGAGGGTAGGAGGTAATTGTGGGTGAGGCATTATCCTATTTCAGTACTGGGATCACCAAATGTCACCCCCAAAACATAAGCAACTTAAGAGAGACATCAGGGCTTCTGGGGGTCATGGGTAGAGAAGGGATAGTTTAAGCTACAATAGTGAGTGAAAGATTAATATAATGTATACTGTACAAATACAGTTCATTTTTTTAGCATTTTTGGCATTTGGTAATGTTTTTTTGTGACATATTTGATATGGAAATATCTCCAGAGCAAAGAAATATTCCCTAGAAACAAGTCTGTTTCCATTTTGTGTTTTTATATTGACTGCTGTTCTAGAGGAAAACTGTCAGAAAATAACTTTATAGAATATTCTTCGAAGCCATTGCCTTGGGAAAAGTTTTACAGATGAATTTATTGAAAAAATATTTCTTAGATACAAAAATAGTACCATATTAACTGGTACAAAATGAATGTGAAAAGTGTCAGAAGAGGGAGGGAAAGAATTCAATAAGTCAGCTTGATTGGGCCATTGAATGAGAAAAGAATTTGAAGTCTTAAGACTTGGGATCAAGTCCCAGTTCTGCCACTAGTACTTCTATTTACCCATCCGGGGGAGAATAATGATTGTACTACATCACAACATTTTATGAGAATCAAATAAGATACTCCGTGTGTAGAAGTGATGTCAACAAGATGGCAAAATAGGAGGTTCTGCCTTCATACCCTCACAGAAACACTAATCTGAAAACCATCAAGAGATAAGAGTACCTGCCAAGAGCTCCAGAATCCAGATGAGAGATTACAGCACCATGTAGAGTACAGAAATGAAAAGAGATGCATTGAAGAGGGTAGGAAGGACAGTTTCACTTTACCTGCAACCACTTCTTCAAATGCATCTACACCAACACAAGATTACAAGGATCATGAAGAATCAGAGAAACCTGACACCACCTAAGGAACAAAATAAAGCACCAGTAACTGGCCCTAAAGAAATGGAGGTCTATGAAGCATGTGACAAATAATTCAGGACACTCAAAGAAGCTCAGTGATCTACAAGGGAATATAGATAGAAAAGTAAATGAAATCAGAAAAACAATACATGAACAAAATAAGAAGCTTAACAAAGAGATAGATATCATAAAAAAGAACCAAACAGAAATTCTGGAATTGAAGAACCAATAATTGAACTAAAAAATTCAATAGAGAGCTTCAACAACAGAAGAAAGAATCAATGAACTCAAGAACAAGTCATTTGATATTACCCAGTCAGAGGAACAAAAAGAAAGAAAAGGAGTGAAGAAAGCCTATGGGACTTATGAGACATCATCAACTTAACCAACATATGCATATGGGAGTACCAGAAGAAGAGAAGGAGAGAAGGGCAGAAAGCTTATTTAAAGAAATAATAGGGGCTTCCCTGGTGGCACAGTGGTTAATAATCCACCTGCCAATGTAGGGGACACAGGTTCGAGCTCTGGTCTGGGAAGATCACACATGCCACAGAGCAATTAAGCCCATGTGCCACAACTACTGAGCCTGTGCGCCACAAGCACTAAGCCTGCATGCTATAACTACTGAAGCCCATGCACCTAGAGCCCATGCTCTGAAACAAGAGAAGCCACCGCAATGAGAAGCCTGCACACCGCAATGAAGAGTAGCCCCCACTCGCCACAACTAGAGAAAGCCCATGCGTAGCAACAAAGACCCAATGCAGCCAAAAATAAATAAATAAATGTTTTTAAAAAGACATAATGGAAGGGACTTCCCTGGTGGCACAGTTGTTAAGAGTCCACCTGTCAGTGCAGGGGACATGGGTTTGAGCCCTCGTTTGGGAAGATCCCACATGCCATGGAGCAACTAAGCCTGTGCACCACAACTACTGAGCCCACGCACCACAGTTACTGAAGCCCATGCGCCTAGAGCCTGTGCTCCACAACAAGAGAAGCCACCACAATGAGAAGCCTGCACACTGCAACGAAGAGTAGCCCCTGCTCGCTGCAAATGGAGAAAACTCGCATGCAGCCATGAAGACCCAACACAGCCAAAAACTAAAATAAATAAATAAATTTTTTCAAAAAAGAAATAATGTGAAAAATCTACCCAAACTGGGGAGGAAAATGGTTATCTAAATTTGTGAAGCCCAAAAGACCCCAAATAGTTTAAACCTAAAGGCACCTACACTGACACTTAACATAATTAAATTGTGAAAAAATCAAAAAATGAGAATTTTGAAATAAGCAGAAGAAAAGGGACTTGTCACATACAAGGGAATCCCCATAACACTTTAAGCATATTTCTTGGCAGAAATCTTGCAGGCTAGGAAAGAGTTAGATGATCTATTCAAAGTGATGAAAGAATAAAACGCTGCCAACCAAGAATACTACACCTGGTAAAACTGTTTTTCAAAAATTAAGGAGAAATGATAACTTTCTGAGACAAAGAAGACCTGCCCTACAAGAAGTGGTAAAGTGAGTTATTTCAAGTTAAAATGAAAGGGCACTAAAAAAGCAACATGAAAACATATGAAAGTATAAATCTTACAAGTAAAGGTAAATGTATAGACAAATACAGAATAATGTAATTCTGTAAGGGTGGTGCATTAATCACTTTTAACCCTAGTATAAAAGTTAAAAAACAAAAGTATTAAGAGTAACTATGGGGGCTTCCCTGGTGGTGCAGTGATTGAGAGTCTGCCTGCCAGTGCAGGGGACACGGGTTCAGGCCCTGGTCTGGGAGGATCCCGCATGCCACGGAGCGGCGGGGCCCATGAGCCATTGCCGCTGAGCCTGCGCGTCTGGAGCCTGTGCTCTGCAGTGGAGGTGGGGCCGCGGCGGTGAGGGGCCCATGCACCGTGGTAAGGAGTGGCCCCCACTCGCCACGACTGGAGGGAGCCCATGCACAGAGGCGAGGACCAAGCACAGCCAAAAATAAATAAATAAATAAAATTTAAAAACCTAAAAAAAAAAGAGTAACTATGAGCACAAAAATTTGGTTAATGAATATGCAATATAAAAAAAGCAAATTCTGACATCAATAAGATAAATGTGTTGGTGGGGAATAGAAGTGTTGAACTTTTATATACAATTGAAATTAAGTTGCTATCGGCTCAAAATAAACTATTATAACAATAAGAAATTTCACGCAAGCCTCGTGGTAGTCACAAAGAAAAACCTACAGCAGATACAAAAAAGATGAGAAGGATCAAAGTATATCACTACAAAAAAATAATCATTAAATCAGAGAGAAAGACAGAAAGAAAAGAACAAAAAAACTACAAAACAGACAGTAAGCAATCAAGAAAATGGCAATAGTAAGACCTTATCAATAATTACTCTAAATATAAATGGATTAAACTCAGCAATCAAAAGATAGAGTGGTAGAATGGATTAAAAAATAAGATCCTACTACATATTGTCAACAAGAGATCTATTTTAGATTTAAGAATATATAATATAGGCCAAAAACGAAGGGATGGAAAACGATATTCCATGCAAATGATAACCAAATGAAAGCAGAGGTGGCTATACTTATATCAAACAGAATACAAGTCCAAAACTGTTGCAAGAGACAAAGAAGGTCATTACATAATGATAAAAGGGTCAATTCAACAGGAAGATATAACAAATATAAATATATACGTACCCAATATCAGAGCATCAAAATTTATAAAGCAATCAAAGACAGATCTGAAGGAACAAATAGACAGCATTACAATAATAATAGGAGACTTAAATAATCCACTTGCAATAATGGTCAAATCATCCAGACAGAAAATCAATAAGGAAACAGCAGACTTGAACTATGATATAGACCAAACTAATCTAAAAGACATATACAAAACATTCTTCCCAACAGCAGCAGAACATACATTCTTCTCAAGTGCACATGGAATGGTCTCCAAGATAGGTCATGAAACAAGTCTTAACAAATTTAAGAAGACTGAAATTGTTCCAAGTATCTTTTCTAACCACAATGGAACAAAACTAGAGTTCAAAAAAAGAAAATGGAAAAAAATCACAAATACATGGAAATTAAACAACACACTCTTGAACCTTTGGGTCAAAGAAGAAGTCAAAAAAGGAAATTAGAAAATATCATGAGGCAAATGAAAACAAAAAAACAACATACCACAGGCAAATTTATAGCGATAAATGCCTGCATTAAAAAAGAAGAAAAATCTTTTATAAACAACTTAACATTACACCTCAAAGAACTAGAAAAAGAACACACTGACTCCAAAGTTAGCAGAAAGAAGGAAATAATATTAGAGCAGAAATAAATGAAATAGAGAATTTAAAAAACAATAAAATAAATTGATGAAACTAAGGCTTAGTTCTTTTAAAAAATAAACAAAACAACAAATCCTTAGCTAAACTAAGAAAAAAAAAAGAATTAAATAAGTAAAATCAGAAATAGAAGAGACAACCAATGCCATGGAAATTTTTTTAAAGATAATAAGAGACTATTATGAACAACTATATGCCAACAAATTGAACGTCCTAGAAGAAATGGATAAATTTCTACAAACATACAGCCAACCAAGACTGAATCAAGAAGAAATAGAAAGCCTGAACAGACCAATAACAAATAAGGAGATTGAATCAGTAATAAAAGAACTTCCCAACAAAGAAAAGCCCTGCACCAGATGACTTCATAGGTAAATTCTACCAAACATTTAAAGAAGAATTAATAACAATCTTTCTCAAACTTTTCCAAAAAACAGGAGGGAATATTTCCAAACTCTTTTTACCAAGCCAGCATTACCCTGATAGCAAAGCCAGACAAAGACACCATAAGAAAATAAAATATAGGCCAATATCCCTGATGAATATGGATGAAAAAATCCTCAACAAAATGTTAGCAAACCAAATTCAACAACACATGAAAGGGTCATACAACATGACCAAGAGTGATTCATCCCTGGGATGCATGGATGGTTCAACATATGCAAATCAATCAATGTGATACACCACATTCGCAAAATTAAGGAGAAAATCGCATGGTCATCTCAATAGATACAGGAAAAGCAGTTGACAAAATTCACTACTCATTCAGGATAAAAACTCTCAACAGATTAGGTATAGAAGGAATTTAACCTCAACATAATAAAGGCAATATATGAAACACCCACAGCTAACATCATACTCAATATTGAAAAACTTAAAGATTTTCCTCTAAGGCAAAGATAATCACTTTTGCCACTTCTATTCAACATAGTACTAGATATCCTAGCCAGAGCAATTAGGCAAGAAACAGAAATGAAAGGCATCCAAATCAAAATGGAAGAAGTAAAATTATCTCTGCTTGCAGATGACACAATCTTATATTCAGAAAACCCTAAAGACTCTGCAAAAAAATCATTATAACTAATAAATGAACTCAGCATAATTGCAGGATATGAAAATCAATGTAAATCAGTTGCACTTTTATACACTAACAACAAATTATCCAAAAAGGAAATCAATAATCTCATTTACAAAAGCATCAAAAACAATAAAATACTTAGGAATAAACTTAACCAAGGAGGTGAAAAATCTGTACACTGAAAACTGTAAGACATGATGAAAGAAACTGAAGAAGACAAAAATAAGTGGAAAGATATTCTGTGTTCATGGATTGGAAGAGTATTGTTAAAATGTCTATATTACCGAAAGTGTCTACAGATTCAGTGCAATCCCTATCAAAATCCCAATATCATTTTTCACAGAAATAGAACAAAAAATCCTAAAATGTGTATGGAACCACAAAAGAACCTAAAGAGTCAAAGCAATCTTGAGAAAGAACAAAGATAGAGGCATCACACTTCCTGATTTCAAAATATATTACAAAGCTACAGTAATCAGAACAGTAATGTACTGACATGAACACATCTATACCCCAACAGAATAGACTAGAGAGCTGAGAAATAAACCCATGCATATATGGTCAACTGGTTTTGACAAGGATGTCAAGAATAAACAATGGGAAAGTATATTCTCTTCAAAAAATAGTGTTGGGAAAACGGGATTTCTTCATTCAAAAGAAAGAAATTGGATGCTTATCTCACACCATACCCAAAGATCAACTCAAAATGGATTAAACATTTAAACATAAGACCATAAAATCCCTAGAAGAAAACAAAGGGAAAGAGCTTATTGACATTGGCCTTGGCAGTTTCTTGAATATGACAACAAAACACAGACAACAAAAGAAAAAATAGACAAGTCACATTATATGAAACAAAAATCTTCTCTATAGCAAAGGAAACAATTAACAAATGAAAAGGCAATCTACAGAATAGAGAAAATATTTGCTACTCATTTGTCTGATAAAGGGTTAATATCCCAAGTATATAAGGAATTCCTACAACTCAATAGCAAAATAAACCAAATAACCCAACTTAAAAATGGGCAAAGGAACTGAATAGGCATTTCTCCAAAGGAGACATATAAATGATCAATGGGTACATAAAAAGATGCTCAACATCACTAATCACCAGGGAAATGCAAATCAAAACCACAGTGAGATAACACCTCACACCTGTTAGAATGGCATGCATATATATATATATATATATATAAAATATATATATATATCTTTTTTAAAGATAACAAATATTGGTGCAGATGTGGAGAAAGGAACCCTGGTGCACTGCTTGTGGTACGTAAATTGGTTCAGCTGCTACAGAAAACAAGTTCCTCAAAAAATTAAAAATAGAACCACCGTATCATTCAGCAAATCCATTCTGGGTAAATTTCCAAAGGAACTGAAATCAGGGTTTTGAAGACATGTCTGCATGTTCATTGCAGCATTATTCACAACAGCAAAGATATGGAAACAACCTAAGTGTCCACTGATGGCTGAATGTTTAAAGAAAATGTTGTATACAAATACAATGGAATTTTATTCAGCCTTTAAAAAGAAGAAAACCCTGCCATCTGTGACATGAATGAGACTGGAGGACATTATAGTAAGTGAAATAAGCCAGATACAGAAGAATAAATTCTACATTATACCACTTATAAGATGAATCTAAAATAGTCAAATTCATAGAAGCAGAGTGGAATGGTGATTGCCAAGGGTTGGGAAGACAGGAAAAGAGGGAGGTAGTAGTCAAAGGTATAAAGTTTCAATTATGCAAGATGAATAAGTCCTAGAGATCTACTGTACACCATAGAGCCTACAGTTAACAATATTGTATTATATAAATAAAAATTTGCTAAGAAGGTAGATTTTATGTGGTGATCTTATCACAAAATAATAGTAATAATAACAACAATAATAAAAAATAAGAGGGTGGGAGCGGGCCTCTCACTGTTGTGGCCTCTCCCGTTGCGGAGCAACAGGCTCCGGACGCACAGGCTCAGCGGCCACGGCTCACGGGCCTAACCGCTCCGCAGCATGTGGGATCTTCCCGGACCAGGGCACGAACCCGTGTCCCCTGCATCGGCAGGCGGACTCTCAACCACTGCGCCACCAGGTAAGCCCGGTTGTTTTTTTTTTTTTTTTTTTTTTTACAAATGTATACTATCTCCAAACTCATCAAGTTGTACATATTAATTTGGTACAATTTTTTGTATGCAAAATTTCTTTCCAATAAATAAACAAATATGGTAGGGCCACTGCAAAAAAAACTTAAGTTAGTTTTTTTTGTTTTTTGTTTTGCGGTACGCGGGCCTCTCACTGTTGTGGCCTCTCCCGTTGCGGAGCACAGGCTCCGGACGTGCAGGCTCAGCGGCCATGGCTCACAGGCCCAGCCGGTCTGCGGCATGTGGGATCTTCCCGGGTTGGGGCACGAACCTGCATCCACCTGCATCGGCAGGCGGACTCTCAACCACTGTGCCACCAGGGAAGCCCTTAAGTTAGTTTTGAGCAACTTGGATATATAAATCTTTTTTTTCAACTGTACATTTTATGAACTATAAATATGGATCAACTATACCCAATGAAAATTTAGTGTTCTAATTGAAAGGTGTTGTAAATAGAAAATATACACTAGATTTTGAAAGTTTAGTATAAGAAAAAGAGTGTGAACTATCTTACTGATAATTTTTAATATTGATCACATGTTCAAATGTTGATTAAATAAAATATTTAAAAAATATATTTTTTAAAAGATACTGAGTATAAAAGCATCTGGGACTATATTTAGCATGATAGCCACTCAAAAATTTTCTTTTCTTCCCTAGCATTGAAACTTTTAGTTAGTCAAGTAACCACTTTGAGTTTTAGTTTTCTCATCTCAAAAACTGAAGTACTTTGTTGTACTACAAATCAAATGAAAATATTCCAAGGCAGCCTGTAAACGGCAAAGCATTATTCAGTTCTTAGTTATTAATGTTGTAAGGGACATTTGGCATTTGGGGCTTTTCAGTGTATAAATCCACATTCTGTTTGGGGGAAATCCCAATATAGGAGGGGAGCAGGGCCCATACTTCATGATGGAAGCCAAAGAAGGGTAAATATTCCTGACTCCTGGGAGGTAGAACAGACCCAAGCAGTGGCTCCTGCCTGCACGCTGAAACTTAATGGAGTTGTCGAAGGCACAGGGTCAGAGATTCACTGCAGCAACTGCGGTGTCTTGGAGTAGCCTCTAGATGGCACACACACAGAGCGGCGCTGCCAGCAGTGGCAGTGTCCAGCGGCAACTGTGCCAGGGGCAGTGTCCTCAACAGAGGGAGCCTATAGCAGGATCTTGGCTATGCTGCCTCATCCTGCTTGGAACCTGCTCGAGTCTGTCTCCCCAACCTTCCCCTAAATTCTTTTTGCACTTAAGATATGCAGAGGCCATTTCTGTTTTCATAATTAAAAAATCCTGATTAGTACACATACCATCACCTAAAAGATTCAATCACTAAGCCCAAGGAGTTGGTATAGTATCTGGACTTAATGATCAAAGTGCTGATGATAGAATGATTTATACATATTCGGTTATTTAATATGTTGGCTAAAACTCAAAATAATCAAATTTTTTTAGTATCAGATGCCCAAAAAAATGGCAATGCCCAAAGTAAATCTTCAGTTGAAAGCTTATATAGTTAGATACCCACATTTTCTGTAAATTCTATATCAAAAAGCAGTAAAAAACTTCACAATTAGGGCAAGTGATTTTGTTCCATCCTCTTCCCTGAATGAACGCTAGCAAAAAAAATAAATAAGTAAATAAAAAGACAAGCCAGTCCATCTTAGACACCATAGGGAAGATATCCGAAATTAATATCTTCTACAAACTGCTTTCTTCATGTCTTAAGAATAGTGTTTCTCAGCCCTTTTTTTTTCTTTTTTCATTATTAACCTCTAAGGAGGGAGAATTTAAATTTAATTTAACAAGAAAAATTAAATATTAAGGAATAAGATTTTGTCAAATAGGGGTTGGGCCATGGAGGACCTCCATGGTTATAGCTAAGGTTTTCTGCCCGCAAGAACCAATTTTTGTCTCCCTTGAGAATGCATGCTTTAGAATTATGGTCCTAAACAATAAACTAAGCTTGGAACGATAACATGATAAGTGTTATCTGTACTTCCTATTCAATGCCTAAGTAAATATTTATTTGGGGCCTCAGTCAACTGAGTTTATTACAGCTAAAAAATGTCAGGATCAGTTATGGCTTAAGGTCTACTGTTCAAACTTTTCCTATAATTTAACACTCTGATAATACATTCATTTGTTTGAAACAATAGGAGTTTCTTTGTTAACCTGAGATTGAGTTTAAGTTTAAATTACCTATGTTCTAACAGAGAGAACATAGTGCTTTGTAGGATGGAAAGGATAGGTAAATTGGGCTGCACTCCATACCCATCCCAACTCATTCTGGCCCATGAGGGCAGAGGTACAACCACTTTCTTTCCCTATTCCACAAACTCTCCCCAATCCACTTAATCATGCCTTTAGCTTTAACTATGACTAAATTGCTAATCACCCCAAATTTCTATCATGAATTCACATCCCTTCCCTTACCTCCAGATCCATTTATACAATCTCCAATAAATATCTGTAACTGGGATTTCCTCCAAGTATATTCAGCTCAGTGTGTCCCAAACTGAATCTACCCTTTTGCTTTCATTTTGTATTACCTAGATCAGGGGACTCCAATCCCCGGGCAGCGCACCAGTACCAATCTGCAGCCTCTTAGGAATCGGGCCTCACGGTGGGAGGTGAGCAGCAGGCGAGCGAGCCAAGCTTCATCTGCCACTCCCTACCGCTCCCCGTCATTCACATTACAGCCTGAGCCACACCCACACACACCCTGTCCTTGGAAAAATTGTCTTCCACGAAACCGGTCCCTGGTGCCACAAAGGTTGGGGACTGCTGATCTAGGTTAATTAATGTTAATCAATTTCCCAAGCCATAATCTGAGAGTCATTCTAGATTTTTCTTCTTCTTTGCTTTCCCTCTACAATTAAACTCCAATTCTTACCAATTTTACATTTTTTATTTTAATTTTAGAATTTTATTTATTTTTTTATACAGCAGGTTCTTATTAGTTATCCATTTTATACATATTAGTGTATATATGTCAATCCCAATCTCCCAATTCATCCCACCAGTTTCACCTCTTAAGCATCTCTGCAGCCCCCGTTGCATTCCAGATCACCTCTCTCACAAGTACTACCATAGACGCCTAAGAAATTTCTGCCTCCAGTCTTGCTTCCTTTAACCCCTTCTTCACACTTCACACTGGATGTTCTCATTATGGTGAAAAGGGAAACTATGCCCTGACTCAAAGCTTTGCAGTGCACATCATCTACATCTTTTTTCTTGGTCTCATGTTTAAGACACTTCTGCTACAGTAACACATATGTTCTGTTTCAAATGGCCTATCACTCTCAAATCATAACTCTCATGAAAGCTTGAGTGATTTTTCTGGTGAATTTCAGGGAATACACTGCTTAGCCTTTCAGAGCCAGCCAATGTATTGACATACCCCATTTGCTGCTCATCTGTAGGGTCATTTTTTAAGGGCAGGGTCTGTCCCTTTGAGGAAGGGGTGAGGCAGTTTAGGAGGTAAATGTAGTTCCGGAAGAAGTACTAAGAGTCCTCGTATGACTGCACATCTAAGCTACATCATTCAACCCAGTTTTTATCTGTAATAAAGCTACTTTCCTTTTTTTTCCAGAATACACCAAACTCTCACACTTCCTTCGTTTGCACATGTTATTTTCTCTGCTGCTTTTGCATTTGGAAAACTCTTCATACTTCAAGCTTAAGCTAAAATATTACCCCCAGATGTGCTGAAGAGCTCTTACTTTGTTCCTACTGAAGATTATCTGTGTATTCACAGAGAAATTATCATATTACATTGTAATTAGTTGTTTGCATATTTGACTGTAGCTTATAAATTCCTGCAGACCAGGAAATGTACCTTAATTCATCCTTGAGTTCCTAGAACTTAGCACTAAATAACATTGTAGGCCATCAGTAAATAATTATTCAATAAATAGGTAAATAAGTAAGCTTACCATGTACTCTCATCCAAAAAAATAGTTTGAATTAAAAAACATGTTGGCAGTATAATTACACGAATGCTAAAACTGCGTTAAGAAGTGCTACAGTCCTTTTTATAATATATGCCAACTTCAGTGAAAGGAGAATTATTACTCCTTAGATATGTCTCAACAGGCTATCAGTCTAAAAATAAAATCAGCTCTATTTATAATCCCTATTCTATAAACTCTCCCAAGTAAGAAATTATATATCAAATACCTAAAAAAGGAGTGTAATTCTTCTAGATAAAATCAGTCTTACAGAAAATTGTACACAACTGATTTTCAAACTTGCATTACTTGCAGCTTATGGGCTACAAAAACGCTGATCACACCATTTTATGAGATTCGGTCACAGAGAATTGTGTTTTGGACAAAGCATGGCACTGCTATAATTCCATAGGTTAGTAGTATAGAATGAGATTATAGATATATATTAACATCAACTGTTAACCCTCTCAGAACCACTCCCAAACAAGAACTGAGCTATTTTAGAATAAAGAATACCAAAACATATTTATACATCATCTCCTTGAAAACTTATTGAAAATAGGCTTCAAGTACAACAGAAATATAATTAAGTAAAGAAACCAGGGGAAGGAAAAATAAGTGTCAGAAAAACAAGATAAAATCCTCAGTGAGATTAGGACACAAAATGTATGCCATTAGGTTCTATAGCCTTTCAGAGGTTGCATATAAATTTTTCCTCAAACAGAGTTTGGCAAATTCCTATCAACTTGCATATTGTACATAAGCATAAACACACTTACTTATTAAGCTCTCAGTTTAATAAGTGCATCTTAGCACATAGCTTATTCACAGCAATGGAATGGGAATATAAATAAAAGACCAATAATTTATAAATAATCATATGTCATCCTAATATTTCCTTCTCACAAAATGTTAAAAGATCTGTGGTGAGGTGGCCAAGTTTAAAGCCAACCCGCACTTTAAGCACAATTTTTGGTCTGAGAGGCCCAAACTTAGCATTTAACAAGGAAGGTAGTTTGTATTTTGTAAGGAATGTGCAGAAGCCCATAGGTCAATCATTTTAGAGGAGAAGAGGGTTTCTCTCTTCTAAAAGCAGAGGATCAAAACTCTTCATTGGGAGATGGTTATCAATCATTCAGAAAGTAGGAAATCCTCTTTGGCTATTTTTGTTTAAACAATTATAATATCTAGATGTGTATTATCAATAATAACACTCCAGCTAAAACTTGGCATGGGATCTACAAAGTTTAGGGAACTTAATCTTGCTTTGTAAACCCAGAAAAGTGAGGCACTCAGAGGATGAATGAAATCTATACACAATTAAGTCAAATTCAGGTTTTTCCATATTTATGACACCTGATAATATTTTTTTCAGGTAGTAAAAATAAGTTATATTATTTAAGTTCCACAACAACCTAGGTGACGTATTCTAATCAGGTGTGCTGATTCTAGTGACTCCCAGTGCTGGGATTCACTGCCTCAGAGCCTAGTGGCTATCTTCTCCTGGCCTTCCTCCTGGCTCACAAGCCATTCTAATTAAAAGAAATTACACCATTTTGCCCGGACTCACACCTGAAATGTTAAAAGACTGGCCATTGTTGAGAGACAATGCCAGACATCAAAATTAAAAATGAGCACATAAGTTGTTGGGACAAATGGGTGACCATGTGGAAGAAATAATATTGGATCAAAATCTCACACTTAACACAAAGCCAAACATAGTATGGTCAAAAATTTAAATGTAAAAAAGTAAACTAAAAGAACTAGAACAAAACATAGAATATTGTTTAAAGTTTCAGACTAGGGATGTTCTTTAACTATGACACAAAACCCAGAAGCTGTTTTTTAAAAAAGTAAATCTAAGCCCATGGAAATCAAAAACAACTGCATAGCAAAACACATCTGTCTTAGCCATTTGGGCTGCTATAACAAATGCCATAAATTGGGTGGCTTATAAACGACATATATTTATTTCTCACAGTTCTGGAGGCTGAAATGTCCAAGATCAAGGCATCAGTTTCAATGTCTGGTGAGGTCAACCCACTTACCCAAAGTCAGCCCTCCCTGTTAGAAGAGAGGGCTTTTGGGTAATCAGATCTATACAACTGTAATCAGACCCATAAAAACCCAGGCTGCCTACCTATACTAATCAATGAGGTTCTTTATCCTTAAATATAAACAGACAACCAAATATTTGAGGAAAACTTGATGCATGAAAGAAAAAGATCAATAAGCAATGAACAACTGATCAAGAAGAAAGAGAAATGATGCAAAGAACAGAAAAGAACCTTCATAAATTAAAAATTGTATTCCCAAAGAGACTTAAGAAGGCGTTGCAAGAATAGAACAAGTTGGGACTTCCTGGTGGTGCAGTGGTTAAGAATCTGCCTGCCAATGCAGGGAACACGGGTTTGATCCCTGGTCTGGGAAGATTCCACATGCTGTGGTTCAACTTAGCCTGTGTACCACAACTACTGAGCCTGTGCTCTGGAGCCCGAGAGCCACAATTACTGAGCCCGCACGCCGCAACTACCGAAGCTCGCATGCCTAGAGCCTGTCCTCCACAACAAGAGAAGCCACTGCAATGAGAAAGCTGCGCACCTCAACAAAGAGTAGCCCCCACTCGCCACAACTAGAGAAAAACCTGCACACAGCAATGAAGACCCAACACAGCCAAAAATAAATAAAATTTTTTTAAATTAAAAAAAAGAATAGAACAAGAATTGGCTGCTGTGAAAAAGATCATTAAGAAAGAAGTCTTAGGGACTTCCCTGGTGGTCCAGTGGTTATGACTTCACCTTCCACTGCAGGGGCTGCAAGTTCGATCCGTGGTCGGGGAGCTAAAATCCCACATGCCTCGCAGCCAAAAAACCAAAACATAAAACAGAAGCAGTATTGTAACAAATTCAATGAAGACTTTAAAAAAAAATGGTCCATATCAAAAAAAAAATCTTAAAAAAAAAGAAAGAGGTCTTAAAATGACTGTTAAAAGAAAAAACAGTAGAAAAGCTACGTAACAGAATTGAATGAACAAGGCTAAAGACCAAATTAGTGATCTTGAAAATAAAGTTGCAGAAATGGTAGCTATTACTAAAGAAGAGAGCAGAGATAATGCAAGGCAGAAAAAAAATAACATTAATAGGAAAAAATGTCACTGGGAGAAAATCTAGAATCTTCAGAACAGAACAGTTCACTAAGTACCAATGAGTATGAAAGAAAAACACTATACCCTAGACACATCCTGGTAAAAATTTTGAATTTCATGTATTAAGAGAAAATGCATAAATATACCAGAATAAAAGACTTGAAAACAGGTCATCTACTTTATTTCTAAAGGAAAGGAAATTAAGCATTTCAATAGCAACACTCAAGTTTCTACAAAACTTTAAAAGAAAATTATTTTGAATCTAGAATGCTATACTCAGATTAACTATTAGTGAAGGGTGAGGAAAAATAATGACATTTTT
This sequence comes from Globicephala melas, assembly GCF_963455315.2. Classification (NCBI taxonomy): domain Eukaryota; kingdom Metazoa; phylum Chordata; class Mammalia; order Artiodactyla; family Delphinidae; genus Globicephala; species Globicephala melas. The sequence goes on along the minus strand of NC_083323.1, from coordinate 66,100,602 downwards.
AGGCTTACTGTAATGGCTGATACTTCTTGAACTCTTCCTATGAACCAGATCAGTTTCAAGCTCTTTGCAATTAACTTATTTATTTAATCTTCAGAACAATAGCATTAATTTAGCAATATTATTATCCCTGGTTTTCTAAATGAGAAAACAGAGGCACAGAGAAGATGAGAAACTTGCTAAAGATAATGTTACTCAGAGGAAGTAGAGCTGGGCTTTGAATCCATGGAGTTTGGCTGCAGAGTACACACTCTAACTTACTACACAATAGTGTCACTCTGTTTTTCAGGCACTCAGAAAATTTATGTCCCACAAAGCCTTCTTGAAAAAAAAATTACTTGAGGACATACTACAGTAAACTGAAAAAGAAGTTCAGGAAACAATGGCACTGACCTGGAGTCAAGAGGTTTCAGGATCTCAGCTCTACAGCATGCCTAGAAAATCAGAATAGAAAATCAGAAAGGAAATTCTATTGTACAAATTGTATGATTAAAACCCAGAAATTCTTAACTGTGAAATGATGGCATAAATTTTCCTTTCAAGAAAAAAGTAAGGCAATTGAAAACTCAATTTTGAGCCATTTTTTGGAGTGGAACAAAAGAGAATGCTTGGAACATTCTCATTCCAAAGGGACAGATTTAATCACACAAACACTACTGTCAACATGAACTCAATCACACTACTTGCTTCTCCAAAGAATAGTAACATACTCAATATTGTAAATATAGCTTTTTGGTTTTCAGTTTTTAGAAGTAATTATAGGAAAAGAATGGAAAACAAGTGTATTTTATATAGAATAGCAAGGAAATAATAGAAGCTTTGTTAATATACAAGTAATGGATTAGTTAAAATAAGATAAAAGAGGGCTTCCCTGGTGGTGCAGTGGTTGAGAGTCCGCCTGCCGATGCAGGGGACACGGGTTCATGCCCCAGTCCGGGAAGATCCCACATGCCGCGGAGCGGCTGGGCCCGTGAGCCATGGCTGCTGAGCCTGTGCGTCCGGAGCCTGTGCTCCACAACGGCAGAGGCCACAACAGTGAGAGGCCCGCGTATGGCAAAAAAAAAAAAAAAGATAAAAGAAAAAAGGGACAGGGGATGTGTATGCAGGGGAAGTAGAGCTGTGCTTACTCTTTCATTTTATAGAGCAAGGAGTTATTAAATACAAATATAAATCATTACAAATTTATAAAGATAAACACAAAAATAGGTAGAAAATATACCTAACTAAAACTTGGAGGTAGCAGGGGAAAGCAGAGCAGAGATGAATATAAGTGCACTGAATTCTTCACCTTTCAGAGCATAAAGCCAATAGGTACCACTCAAATTTTTTAAAGCAAGAAACAGAGGTATAATTAGAATGTATAATGCTATCTACTGGAATAAAGTTTAAAACGGCTAAAAGGAGATACATATGAAGAGTGAAGCCTGTTTTGTTACTATTTTTTTGTTTGTTTTTACCATGTGTATGTATTACCTTTAAAACAGAATTCGGTTGATGGGTGAATGGAAGTAAATAGAGAGCTGCACTATTTTCTGGAAGAAGGGAGAGTCAAGCAGAAACCTGGAGAAAGAGTAAGATTTATTGGCGTTCCCTGGTGACCTAATGGTTAGGATTTGGGGCTTTCACTGCCATGGCACGGGGTTCAATCCCAGGTCAGGAAACATTCCACAAGCCACGTGGCCAAAAAAAAGTAAGTTATCTAAATGAGGAGAAAGAGGAAAGAGTATTTCATGCAGAGGGTCCAGCCCAGAAAGAAGTTCACTAGCTGAGAAATGGAGGAGAAAGGGGAAATGGAAATGAGTTTTGAGAGATAGACAGGAGACAGGTCTTGTGAGCCAAGTTATGGAGTTCAAGGGAAAAGCTACCCAAGCGTCCTAAAAAGGAGAGAGTGGTAACCACGGGAATGAGCTCTACACAAGTACACCATGGCATCAGAGTCACAATCTGTAACAATTATCCACACCTGCTGCTCTCCAGCCTCCTGCCTCAACTTCATAGGATACAAGCGTTAAAAAACTATACCCCCATGGGCTTCCCTGGTGGCGCAGTGGTTGAGAGTTGGCCTGCTGATGCAGGGGATGCGGGTTCGTGCCCTGGTCCGGGAAGATCCCACATGCCGCAGAGCGGCTGGGCCCGTAAGCCATGGCCGCTGAGCCTGCGCGTCCGGAGCCTGTGCTCCGCAACGGGAGAGGCCACAGCAGTGAGCAGCCCACGTACCGCAAAAAAAAAAAAAAAAAAAAAAAACTATACCCCCAGAGGCCTATAACTGTTCTGATTCCAGGAAGCCATGAACAGAAGGTGGCCTTCAGAACATGCTTAATCCACGTTGAGCATATCATAATGGTGTTTGGTCTATGAAATGGCCACACCACCTTCCTCTTAGACTAAGAGATAATATCCGGACTTAACATTTTATGAACTTCTTATTTGAGACCTGGTTGAATCCATCTCAGCCTCTGCTCCAGCCATCTAAGACAGCACACTGGACAAAGATGAGAACTGGGAATATTTCTGATAAGAGGACCCTAATACCCAGTATTCAGTCTGCTGGTTGATACACCCTGAAGGGTAAGCTTGGGAACTTGTATCTCCTGCAGAATGTCACTGAGCAGGTCAAACCTTTTTTAAGCAAGGGAGAGTGGAGTGCCCAAACCAGTTCAGAATGCTTACTAGCTGTCTCCTTGCCCCAAGAGCTCATCTACTGGAATCCATCAGGAAATTTTTTAAGAATATTAATGATGTAGCAAAATGCCCTGGATATAAACCTAAATGAAAAAAAAAAAAAAAACTAGGATACAAACCTCCATACAACACTAATCTTATGTCTAAAACACACACACACACACACACACACACAATATACTCCCCCACGATAACATATAGTATATATACATATGTATTATCTTAACAGTGCCGTCTCAGGATGGCAGAATTATAGATATTTTTACTCTCTTCTTTGTACTTTTATATGTCTTGTAAATTTTATTAATGGACAAACATGTTTAGAGAGTTTAATTTTAAACACTAAGATATTAAATACAAAATAAATACAATTAAAATTAAATGAATTAAAACACCATAAAAACTCTAAACATCAAGAATTTTAAATAATAGAGTCAAAATAAATAGAAGGTAATCTATGCCTAGGAACCACAGTTAAAAAGTTAAAACATTAAAGTGATACAAAGCAAAAAAAATTTTAGAAATAAAAATCAGAAAATAAAATATGAGTATAAAATGGAATGAAAAATTCTTAAAGTCTAGAAGTGAGGACGTATTGTGAAGTTAGGCAAGTGAAAAGAAGACGACAAAAGATTAAATTGGTAGAAGGTAAATGAAGCATAGAAAAAATCAAATATGCACAGTGTGGGGACTATAATCAATAATTACGTAATATCTTTGTATAATAACAGACGACAACCAGACTTATGCTGATCAGTTTGAAATGTATAGAAATATGGACTCACTAGTTGTGTGTAAGGAACTAACATAGTGTTGCAGGTCAATTATATTCCAAAAACAAACAAACAAAAAAGATTAGACTTGTGGTTATCAGGGGCAGATAGTGGCGAGAGGGTGACTTGGATGAAGGAAGTCAAAATGTACAAATTTCTGGTTATAAGATAAACAAGTACCAGGGATGTAATGTACAACATGATAAATATAATTAACAGTGCTGCGTGTTACATATCAGGGGTCCCCAACCCCCAGACCACGGACTGGTACCGGTCCCTGGCCTGTTAGGAACTGGGCTGCACAGCAGGAGGTGAGCAGCAGGTGAGCAAGTGAAGCTTCATCTGTATTTACAGCCGCTCCCCATTGCTCACATTACCGCCTGAGCTCCGCCTCCTGTCAGATCAGCAGCGGCATTAGACTCTCGTAGGAGTGTGAACCCTACTATGAACTGCGCATGCGAGGGATCTAGGTTGCACGCTCCTTATGAGAATCTAATGCCTGATGATCTGAGGTAGAGCTGAGGCAGTGATGCTAGCGCTGGGGAGCGGCTGCAAATACAGATTATCGTTAGCAGAGAGGTTTGACTGCACAGAGACCATAATAAATCAATTGTTTGCAGACTCATATCAAAACCCTATCAGCGAGTGGCAAGTGACAATTAAGCTGCATCTGATGGCAGGCTTTAAATCAGAATCCAACACTTATTTTAGTCCATGCATGGCCCGCCCATTATTTTATTTACCACTTCCATTCGGGCCTCTTTCCCGCACTGTACGCCGGTCTCAGTCTGTTTTGGTAAGCCCACAAGCTAACTGTAGGCAAAATGAGTAAAAAACAAACTTTGCTGGAGAGCTTCTTTTAAAAGGGGGAAAGATCCAATGATGAGACAGCAGAAGACTCTAAGACTGCCAACAAAAAGAAAGCTGCTGGGCTTCTCCTCTGGTCCTATAGTGTTCTTTATGGACTCAAACCTCAGGGAAGGGAGCCACAAGACACCCTCCTTCTCTCCTCTTTTGGCTACAGCTATATTTTTACCAAGTCCTTGGAAGAGGGCACAGCTCTGACAGAAAGAGGTATCCACGTTTCAGAAGCTTCATCACCTGTGACCATTCAGCCCTGGAACCTGCTGGCCTCTTGCATGACAGAGCAAAGGAATATGCTTCCTCCAGAATGCACATTTATAGCTTAATTTCATTCATTTATTTACTGAAAACTTATAGCCTACTGGTTACTGACTCGCCACTTCTTCAGAGCAGTCTTCCCTAATCACCCAATCTAAAGAAGTTTCCCTATATCACTTTCTCTCTTGTAATATTCTGTTTTTAACTTTCATGGACTTTTCCTGGTTTGTAGTAATTTATTTATGTACTTACTCTCTTAATATCTATTTCTCTTAGTAGATGATAAGCTTCGCAAGAACAGAGATCACACTGTTTTGTTTACCATTAGAGAACACAGTATTGGCACTTAGTAGGCCCACAAAAGTAATTATTGGATGAATGGATGGATGGAACTAAGGAAGGATCATTGTGTAGGCATACAGGTGGATATGTGAATATAACAAATCCCTAGGCTATTTATATTATCTTTGTAGCCCAGCACCTCCCATAGTGTTTGGTGTATAGTATGGACCTATAAATTTGCTGACTATATCCTAGGCACTAGGGATGAAAAAATGGGAACAGCACTGTTCCTGACTTTCAGAAGTCAAATTTTAGATAACAAAACATATAAATGAATAATTGCAGCAATGTGAGATGTATGGTTTATTTGAAATACAAACATGGCATTGTGGAAGCACTGAGAGGAATGTACCTGACTGCCTGCAGAGTTCAAAGAAGCCTCCTGAGGGAGGCTGTACTTGAGCAAGTCTTAAAGTATGCCAAGAAATTTCCTGAATAAAGAACAGAGGGAGGACTTCCCTGGTGGTGCAGTGGTTAAGAATCCACCTGTCAATGCAGGGGACATGGGTTTGATCCCTGGTCCGGGAAGATCCCACATGCTGCGGAGCAACAAATCCCATGCGCCACAACTACTGAGCCTGCGCTCTGCAACTACTGAGCCCCCTGCACTGCAACTACTGAAGTCTGCGTGCCTAGAGCCCATACTCCACAACAAGAGAAGCTATCGCAGTGAGAAGCCCGCGCACTGCAACAAAGAGTAGCCCCCGTTCTCCACAACTAGAGAAAGCCTGCGTGCAGCAATGAAGACCCAACGCAACCAAAAAAAAAAAAAAAAAAAGCAGAGGGAAAGCATTCCAGAAGATGATACATAAAGATAGAGGATCATTTGAGGAATCATGAGTCATTCAACATGGCTGCAAAACACAAGATGCAACAGAGTCTCAACAGATGAGGCTGGAACAAGGACAAAGGCCAGATGGTACTAAAAAGTTTCAGCTTTGTCTTGTAAATGATGACAAGACTTGGGATGACAAGTGTGAGAATGACATGATCAGACTTGCATCTTAGAAAGGTCACTCCAGTCATAGCAGAGCTAATAAACTGGAAGGGCAAGGAGATCTGGGCACCAGTTATAATTCATGTGAGAAATGACAAGGGCGTGAATGTGACAGTGGCACAGAAAAGAGAGAAATTCAGAGGATATTAAAAAGGTAGAAGAGACAGAAGGAGATAGTTACCAGAGGGATGTGCTGATAGAGAGGGGGGTCCTCTTGGATGATTGATAGGTTTTTGGCTTGAGCACCGGGATGAACTATGGGTCCATTAACCAAAAATTGGGAGGGGAGAGAAGAGGAGAACATTTGGGGATATGTTGCCTTTGAGGTTCCCCAATCTAGAATGAGACAGTAATTAATAAGTTAAGTCTGTAACACATGACAGCAGTCAGAGGTGAGGATGAGATCTAGCAGTGATCAGTTCCTGGATGAGAGCTACAGATATGGGTGGAGAATTGCCCAGGGGAACAAAGAAGAGAGAAGGGGACTGAGTGCGGAATCCTGTGAAATACGTGTAATTCATTTAATATCAAATTATGGCTTATTTGGTGTAAGCCAAACTTCTTCCACTAATTTTATTTATTTTAATTAACTTATTTATTTTTTGGCTGCATTGGATCTTTGTTGCTGCACGTGGGCTTTCTCTAGTTGAGGAGAGCGGGGACTACTCTTTGGTGCAGTGCATGGGCTTCTCATTGCGGTGGCTTCTTTGTTGCAGAGCACAGGCTCTAGGCGTGCGGGCTCAGTAGTTGTGGCTCGCAGGCTCTAGAGCACAGGCTCAGTAGTTGTGGCGCACGGGCTTAGTTGCTCCGTGGCATGTGGGATCTTCCTGAACCAGGGCTCAAACCCGTGTCCCCTGCATTGGCAGGCAGATTCTTAACCACTGTACCACCAGAGAAGTCCCTCCCCTAATTTTAATAACTTATTCACTCTGGTTAAAGAATCCCACAACTTAATCTTAGTAATATGTATGTAGTGTTGACACTGTTGCTATTGACAATAACTCACGGCTAATAGTTTACTTTTTTAAATGTTTTAATTATTTGTTTGTATAACCAAAACTTCTGCTGCACAAATCATGGTCATTTTATATCTTTGGTTTAATTAAAAAATAAGCATGTAGGGCTTCCCTGGTGACGCAGTGGTTGAGAGTCTGCCTGCCGATGCAGGGGACACGGGTTCGTGCCCTGGTCTGGGAAGATCCCACATGCCACGGAGTGGCTGGGCCCGTGAGCCATGGCCGCTGAGCCTGCGCGTCCGGAGCCTGTGCTCCACAATGGGAGAGGCCACAACAGTGAGAGGCCCGCATACCACCAAAAAAAAAAAAAAAAAAGCATGTAGATACAGACAAGCCTAGAAACTGTTTCCTCCTTGCCTCTTCCTTCCTCTGCTTGTCTACTGTTGTTTGTATTATTCAAATATTATCACAACTGTGCTCTGCTCTTAGAGAGAAAGTCACTTGGCAAATTGCCATTTTAAGGTTCTTAAAGAGTTACTGAAACAAAAATCCACAAAACAGAGCAAGTTAATAGTTATTAGCATATTCATAAACTGAGATATAAAGTCAAATTCAGTATTTTCATTCCAAAAAGTCACCTACCTATGTCATTGATGATGTTCTTTGTTCTACAGCCAATAGATCAATGCTTGTGTGATTTGAATAAATTCTCAGAGGCATTTATGCTTTAAAAAATAAGAACATCCAGAAGAAATTTTTTTAGCAGTTAAAGGTACTCAAAATACTGCAAGGATTTAGGCAGCTCTGTAGACTTCGGGAGAACAATCTGTTGTCTTGACAGCCTCGTAATCTCATGATGAAAACTTCCTTCCATTCATTGATATGTGTAATAAAAATTGTGACATAGTATCATTAAAATATTCAAATTATCATTGTCTTTTATACTGAGAGTTTTCAAAGAAGCACCGGGACAGGGGAGAATTTCTTTAGCAGGATATTCTTCAAAAGACGCAAAACACCTCAATGTTAGTTTGTAGAAAACTTATGAGAAAATTCATGCAGCATTTAAAAATTCTCTTGGACACTGAAAATCAATATAACATGTACACAAAAATCAAAAGGCAGGGATTTTTGTTTATACCACATACTTTCAGTTGCCTAAAATTTAGGCAAAGAGGTAGCCACTTAAAGATTTGAGAGTCAATTGTATCTGCCTGATTGGACAAAGGGCTGATGGGAATGAGACAGTGGTTTTCCTACTGTTTCACTTCTTGAGTCCCGGCTTACCCTGAGATAAGTCACCAGTAATGGCTGGAAGTCTTTTTCTCTCCCCCATTCTGATAAAGCCTAGTCCCTAAAAAGATCCTTTGTGCCTTCATAAATATAAACTCTTCCTCCCCTGTTCTTTTATGCTATTATCTTTAGTAAAACAGGATTTTTCCCCTTAGAAAAATATCAAGGCACAGTTATTTCTAAAAATGGCTTTGACTCCCAGACACATTCCCCAAACATCCCAGGTATATTTCTGTCTCTACACTTTGTATGGGTTTCCCTACGTGTCCCTATGTCTCTTACTAACTTCCAGCATCCAGGACCTCCCCATTCCCAACACTCACCTCCATCACTTAGGGCCAACTTGAATGTCATCACCTCTGTGCAGCTAATTTCCTTTCCCAATCCCACCTCAAATCAATTACTTTCTCATAGGATAGGTGATCTCTTTCTTAGAACGGGGTTATTGTGAAGATTAAATGAATTCGTCTGTATAAAGTACTTCTAACACTGCCTGGCATGTAGTATGTATTAAATGAGTGTTGGCTGTATCACCGTCATCATGTGTTTCTGAAGTACTTTCTATAGACCTTCACTGTAACATGACTTTCATCCTATCACTTAACATTTCTCCTTACTTCTTACTCAGATCACCTTCTCTATGAGGCCTTCCCAGTCCACCAATCTAAAGTTTCAAAACCACCCCCCTTAAAATCCTTTTTTCTACTTTTTTAAATCTTTAGCACTTCCCACTATATACATTTTACCTCATTATCTTGTTATCTTTTTTACTGGATGTCTCTCTCATCAGAATGTGAGTTTCATGAGAGCAGTAAATAGTTGTTCAATAAATGAGAAAATTAGTTTGTATTTGGTTTCACCATATCCCCTGAGAACCTAATAGCACCTGGCACTCAGTACCTCAGGTGAGTAATGGAAAGGTCTGGAATCTTGAGGCCAGTTTAGAGGATGGCACATCTGAATGGAACACCCCAGTGAGAAACAGCCAGTTACATCATGAAGGCACTGAATGTTAGGAGGAGAGGAAAAATTCTCAACATGGACACTACAGCTTTACATCCTTTTCTCAACATTGGTTACTAGGGAAGGCTCTGGGTCCCAGGCACATTGTTTATATTTGATAACGGATTATTTATAAAGATTACTGATGCATATTTGGCAAAGACAGATAAAACTGACATATATAGAGTTTGCTTCAAAACAAATTTAAGGTTTGATGAAACTTCTCGTATTACAACACTGCATGACGGGTACAGTTTTTTAAAAGCACAGTCCAAGGCCATTTTTCTCATTATACTGTATGGTGTTTCTGTGTTGAAATTATCTCCAAGATCATACTGTAAAATATTGTGAAAATGTCATATGTGGGTAGTGCAGGATCATTTTTAAATAGGGAATCATTTTGAATGCCCATGTAACTTAACATTTTCTTAATAACTGTAATCAAAGTATATCAGGGAATTTGGGAAAGTGTCACAAAATAGCTGCTGAGCAGGAATAGTATGGAAAAAAGCAGGGTTTGTTAACTGGAATAAAATAAACCTACTTGCAACTTGGAACTCAAAATCCCAGCTCACTTGCATGGTGTCTGCCATGCGCTGCTCATGTAGGGTACATTCCTAGCCAGGAATGTCAAGTTCTAAATAATTCGATCCAGAATGACATAGAAACTGATCAAAATAACCTAAGAGCTATGGCAGACCAAATGTCCTATCACATAGATCAGAAAGTTTTATATCTCATCCCACTTAGTGGCTGTGTGACCTCATATAAGAAACTTAACCACTCTGAGGTTTTATGGCCTCATCTCAAAATGATGATAACACATTAGTGCTGACTTAGTTGTTGTAAGGATCGAATAAAATTACGTGAGCAAAAACATTTGGCAAACTCTGAAGTGCTGTGCAAATGTAAAATCTGTGTGTTTTAGAGGTCTTTTGCACCCAATCCTTGCCTCAATAAATGACCTTTCTGTCCTCAAGTTTGCTTTTGTTTGATCTTACACTACTCCAAGATTTAATTTCTTACCCATTGAAATTATTTCTTTAGACCTTCTTTAGACCTTGCCTCTGCACAGCTCTTTCTTGGACTACTAGAACTTTACTTTTCTGGCTTCCACTTGACTCAGCATTTAATTTTAAGCCTACACTGAACCTCTCACCATAAGAACTGAGTGTAAACTAAGGGCACACTCTCCTGTCTACTGTAATCCATCTAAGTAATATGCAGCATTTGAGGGTAGAAGACAAGGTAGCAAGGAGTTTCACTTCTCTTCCAAAGAATTAAACCAACTCCTTATCTTTGAGGAGACTTACTTGAAAAGACTGCCAATTCCTCCTCATGAAATAATGTAGAAACCATTATTCTTTGTCTCTCCCTTCAGCATTGAGCCAAATGCACTTATAAACTAAAACTAGAAGGCGTTCTTGTTTGCAAAAGACTTTAATAGGAAACCAGAGCTGATGGCTAACGCTAGCAGTAAAGGTCTATGCCCTAGTTTCTTCTTCATAAAAGTAATATCCGGGCTTCCCTGGTGGCGCAGTGGTTGAGAGTCCGCCTGCCGATGCAGGGGACACGGGTTCGTGCCCCAATCCGGGAGGATCCCGCATGCCGCGGAGTGGCTGGGCCCGTGAGCCATGGCCGCTGAGTCTGCGCGTCCGGAGCCTGTGCTCCGCAACGGGAGGGGCCACAACAGTGAGAGGCCCGCGTACCGCAAAACAAAAATAAAAAATAAAAAAATAATATCCAACAGATATAGCACTTACTATGTTCCGGGGTCTTTATGTGTATTATCTCATTTACTATTCCTAACATCATCCCCGTCTTACAAATGGGAAAACCAAGGCACACAGAGATTAAGTAGTTTACACAAAGTCAAACAGCTAGTAAGTGACAGAGCTGGGATTCAAACTCCAGAGTCAGGTTCCAGAGTCTGTAATCTTAAGTCTATGTTATACTGTTTATAATATTATCTATTGTTATAGAACAAATTACCCCAAAACTTACAGGCTTAAAATATCACAGTGTCTGTGGGTCAGGAATCTGGGTACAACTTAGCTAGATCCCATTTCAAGATCTTTTGTAAGTTGAAGTCAAGGTGTCATCTGGGGCTGTAGTCATTTCAAGGTTCAACTGGGGAAGGATCCACTTCCAAGCTCACTTGTTGTTGAAAGCATTCAGATTCTTGCAAGCTGTTGGATGGAAGCTATCTTAATTCTGTGTCAACATGGCAGTTTGCAAAGTGTACAAGCTGGGAGGGCAATAGAGACTCCAACAAAAAGGAAGTCAGTCTAGTGTAATGTAATCACAGAAGAGACATCCTATCACTTTTGCCATATTCTACTCGTTAGAAGCAAGTCCCTGAGTCCAGCCACAGTCAAGTGAAGGGGATTACACAAGTGCATGAATACCAGGAGGTGAGGTTCAATGGAAGTCATGTCGGAAGCTGCCTACCCCCATAATAAGTAATAGTAGCTAAGGTTTACTGAAGGCTTACTGTGGGCCAGGTAATAATCCAAATATTTTACATTCATTAATGCTCAGAACAAACCCCATTCAACCTACGAATTAGTAACAGTAGGAAAAAATGAAGAGTACCATTTTCTGGTACTCCAACAGAAAAACGTTTTTAGAATGCTTCAAAATATTATCACAAACTGACTTTACTACAACCATATAATGGGCCTTCTATAACTAATGGCAACCAGTACTTTCTCAAAGTACTTCCCCTCTAGCTCTACCAGTCCTGGGGTTGGGGAAGAAGAATTATCCTTAAAAAAAAAAAAAAATCACTATTTCTCATTCACATCATTTTAAAAATGAATATATCTTTATACTAATTCAGTTTTCAAAACTGAACTAATAATCATCATCTTAAGCTTTCTATATGAAAATCTACCAAGGATTCAAGGTATCCAAATGAATTACAGGTTTAATTCTAAATTTGTTCAGGTCCTGTTTCTCTTCAAAAAGTTGAGGTGGCTGGCTCCCAGATGGCCAACCTTAAAGACAGATAAGAAAGAACAAGTATTTCCTCTGAAAGAGTCCAGGCTCTATGGAATTGGGTGGAGGGGGTCACCGAAGCACTCAGACTCTCTCTCTGCAGCCCTGCCCTCAAAATTAGAGGCCTGGGGAAGAGGCAGAATCACTAAGGACAGGAGGGGCTGGCAGTCGTCTTCCCTGTTTTTAATAGGGACGAAAGCAATTGCTTATTATGAGTTGCGTGGAAGATATCCCAGATTCCTAGGCCACTGGGTGTGTGTCTATTTTCAAACCTCTGATATTTGCAGTGACACATCCTTTAAACATCTAGAACCAGTTCCTGGTCAAGTTAAAAATATCAGCAAGTGAATATAGATTCCAAATCCTAAATGTGAGCAAATGAAATTTAACTGTTTCTCATTAGAAGAATGACATTTACCAAGAAGGGTTATGTCAGTAATGTAGGAAGGATTATTAATATGTTAATGATTTGGGACTTCCCTGGTGGTCCAGTGGTTAAGACTCCTCGCTTCCACTGCAGAAGGCACAGGTTTGATCCCTGGTGGGGGAGCTAAGATCCCGCATTCTGTGCGGCAAGGCCCCCCAAAAATTATATATATATGTATGTATGTTAATGATTCATCACATTTATAAGTCAAAGGAGTAATACAATCTCAATAAAAGTCAAAAAGGTATTTGCTAGAATGTGACAGTTATTCATAATTAAAGAAAAAACATCTCGTTAAACTGGGATAGAGGAAGCCTATTTTACCATGACAAAGACTATTTATCTAAATTAATATCATATTTAACAATGAAACACTAAGAGAATTCCCCAAAAGTCAAAGTTAAGGCAAAGACGCTCTTCATTACATTATTTTTTAAAGCACAAAAATCAAAATCTAAATGTTCAGCAGTTGAGTATAAAATAATTTCTGATACACCTATAATATAGAATTATGCAGCTGATATAATCAAGCTGTACATTACGTATACATGTGCATGCATGAGATCTATAGACACACAATACAGTAGACCCTTGAACAGCAATGGGGTTAGGGGCCTGGGCCTCACAGAGTTGAAAATCTGCATATAACTTTACCATCCTATCCAAGTTTCCACATCTGCAGATTCAACCAACTGCAGATCATGTAGTACTGTAGTATTTATTGAAAAACATCCACATATAAGTGGACCCACACAGTTAAACTCTGTTGTTCAAGGGTCAACTATATATATAGATCTATACATATGTAGATACTATATGTTTGTAAATACAAAATATATTTATTTTCATAAAGCTTTTGGTATACAATTAATTTCACACAAACTGTTAATAGTGGTTCCTTTAGAAGAGTGGGTTTGCTAGACTTGAAGGAGGATTAGAATGGAAAGATCCTATGTAAAGAGAATCCTGTGTAAAGAGTAATTCTGGGGCTTCCCTGGTGGCACAATGGTTAAGAATCTGCCTGCCAATGCAGGGGACACAGGTTCGAGCCCTGGTCTGGGAAGATCCCATATGCAGCAGAACAACTAAGCCTGTGTACTACAACTGCTGAGCCTGTGCTCTGAAGCCCACGAGCCACAACTACTGAGTCTGTGCTCCATAACTACTGAAGCCTGCGTGCCTAGAGCCCGTGCTCGGCAACAAGAGAAGCCACCACAATGAGAAGCCCGCGCGCTGCAACTAAGAGTAGCCCCCGCTCGCCGCAACCAGAGAAAGCCCGCGTGCAGCAACGAAGACACAACGCAGCCAAAAATAAAAAATAAATTTAAAAAAAGTAATTCCGTACCGTTTGAAATTTCCAATTAAAAAACAAGAGTAAGGCTTCCCTGGTGGCGCAGTGGTTGAGAGTCCGCCTGCCGATGCAGGGGACACGGGTTCGTGCCCCGGTCTGGGAGGATCCCACATGCTGCGGAGCGGCTGGGCCCGTGAGCCATGGCCGCTGAGCCTGCGCGTCCGGAGCCTATGCTCCACAGCGGGAGAGGCTGCAGCTGTGGGAGGCCCGCGTACCGCAAAAAAAAAAAACAAAAAAAACACAAGAGTATGTATAAGACATACTAATACATCAAAAAATAATCCAAATACTATACCCTAAGTTTTGACTTTGGTTGTTATTGTTGTATGACAGAATTATGAATAATTTTTTCCTTTGCTTTTTGTGTTTTCCAAGTTTTATTAACCATGTATTCATTTTGTAATTAGAGAAAAGATTAAAGAAAACTATGGCAATGTTTAATTTATAGATTACACTAAATTATTACAGAGTTTATAGGAAAATCTGTTTATCATAATCTGGTTTCTAGAAGGGTCATGATGCCTCCTAACTCTATCATAATCTTATAAAATGCTTGGGAAGGCTAAATGCTTCCATTTTATTAGGAAGCCAGCTCCCTTTTCTGGGCTTAATTTGGTCATTTCTCTGAGGTTCAAACCTTAGAATCAGTCTTCATTCCTTTCCCTCTTTTCCATCTGCAGTTATTCATTAAATTATCTTGATGATCCTTCCTTCATTTCACACAGCTTTTTTCCATTCTGATCTCATACCACATCCTGGTCTAAGCCTTCTTTACCTCACACCTGGACCGTTGAGACATCACTTTGAGTCTCCTTGCCTGCCAAGATTGTCCCGTCTATTTACACACCTCCCTGTCTTCCCTCACATCCTTCATTGCCTATGTGCACCTTTTATACTATCCAAGTACTCAAGTCCTTGTTTCTCTAACCTGCTACATTCCTACCTCCACATCTGTGCTCTTAACGCGGCTCCTTGCAACAAAGAGTGCCTAAGCTTCATGCTTTCTTCCCAATTACCCCCACCCCCATCATGGTCTCTCCTCCTCCCTCATCCCTTTATATTTCCAATCCTTTATTTGTACACATCTCTTAACCATATACTATATACCAGACATTGAACTAGGCACCGGGAATGCTGACTAGTTTTCTACGTTAGTGACTGGACCACAAAGGGTTATGGAACTCAAGTTCACAACATTTTCTGCTTAAACAATATTTTATCATGTTCTCCAATAGAGACAGAATTCTCTAAGAGGCCCATACCTCTCTGCTTCCCTCTGACTCTAGTCTCAAGAAATCTTTCTTGCATTCAACAGTTAATACATGCCTCACATATACTAGGCTTTATGCTAGATTCTAGGAAGTTACAGGTGAATAAGACCTGTTTCTAGTGGGAAGCTGCTGCATAGCATAAGGAGATCAACCCGATGCTTTGTGATGACCTAGAGGGATGGGATAGGGAGGTTGGGAGGGAGGCTCAAGAGGGAGGGGATATGGGGATATATGTATACATATAGCTGATTCATTTTGTTATACAGCAGAAACTAACACAACATTGTAAAGCATTTATACTCCAATAAAGATGTGAAAGAAAAGAAAAATGACTTCTGAGTTTCTGGCTTAAGTTATATAGATCTCAGGCAGAAAATATAGTAGGAGTTGATGCTTTGTAGAAGTGTATGTAAGTTTGAGCTGCCTGTTAGGCACTGAGGTAGAAGGTCTTGGGGGCTGTTGGATATATATGTCTTGAGTTCAGGATTTTGTTAGAATTAGAGATTTGGAAGTCAGAGTACAGATAGTGTTCAAAACCGTGATAATTTTCTCACGAAAATTCTGGGTAATACTACCCAGAGAAATGTATGTGATGACAACAGGCGCTAAAGACAGAGTTCTGGGGAACACAAACCATTAGGGGATCAGAGTACAGGGAACCAGGAAAGGACCCTGGGAAGAAATGGTCAGAGAAGTAGGAAGAAAGCCAGGATAAGCTATTGCTTAAAGCTGCTGTAACAAATAATTACAATTTTAGTAGCTTAACACAACACAAATATATTATCTTACAGTTCTGTAGGTTTAGAAGTCCAACACACATCTCCCTGGTCTAAAGCCAAGGTGTCTGCAGAGCAGCATTCCCATCTGAAGACTCTAGGGTAGAATCAGCTTCCTTACCTTTTCCAGCTTCTGGAGGCCACCTGCATTCCTGGGCCTTTTCCTTCGTCTTCAAAGCCAACAACAGTGGGTCCAGTGGGTTTCATATCACAACACTCTGACCTCGCTTCTGTTGTCACACACCTTCTCTGACTCTCTCCTCTGCCTCCTACTTCCACTTTTAAGAACGCTTGTGATTATAGTGGGTTCACCTGGATAATCCAAGCTATTCTCCATATCAGCTGATTAGTCATCTTAATTGTATCTGCAACCTTAATTCCCCTTTGCCACGTAAACTTACATACTCACAGATTCCAGGGATTAGGAAATGGCGGGGGCAGGGCAGGGGAGGATTATTCTGACTATCCCAGCTGGTCATTTCAGAAACCAATCAACCAAACAAAAACATTAAAGGAATATAGGAGTGGTGATCCAGGACAAATGAGTCGATCTCTCTTTCTCCCTGTGTTTATCTACAAAATGGAGATAATAATGATACCTACCTCATAGGATTTTTCTAGGCTTAACTGAGCTAATATTTATAAAGTACGTAAAACTGTGTCTGGCTCATAATTTTTAAGAAAGCAATTAGAGATATTAAATAAGTCAAGGACTTAAAACTGGCCATTGGATTTGTTAATTAGGCAATTAGTGGTCTTTATTATTGCAGTTGCAGGGATATGGTGGCTGTAGTCTAATTATGGTAAGATAAAGGTGAGAAATTGGAGAACATGAGTAAATACAATAATTTGTATTGTATTGAAGCACTGTTTAGGAATAGGAAAAAGGGGGCTAGAATAATCTTAGCTAGAGGCACGTGGGAAGTTACAGGAAATCTGAACACACTTCCATACTATGGGGAAGAGGCTAGTAGATAGAAAGACTGAGTGTATGAGAGCAAGAATACAGGAATAGTTGATGTAGTAAAATCCCGGAGGAGATGAAATAGATGTGATCAACAGCTCAGAAGTGGAAGTTAACTGTGAACAGAAGAAACAATTAATTCTCTGAGTCTAGAGGGAAAGCTAGGAGGGTGAATCCCAGGATTTAAATACAGTTCCTTTCCTTGGTTGCTGTCTATTAGTAGGAATAGACTCCACCTGAGTCCATGATGCCAGAGTTAGAGTTCTCATTCATCATTCAATATCAGTGGGGTTTACCTCCTTCCACAGAAAGTTTCTATTGCGTGTTCAAGTTTAGAATTAGCCAGTGAAAATCTCCTCATTTTTTTCAGGGTGGTTAATTTTATAAACAATACCTGTCCCTTTCAAAAGATGTGTCTGACCAAGGTGTGTGTGCTAAACTGCCCCTCAATCATTTTTTCCATTTTTCTAATAAAAAATGAAGACAGAGAAAACCAGTCCAATTAGGTATAAGTTCCTGTTAACAAACAAGCCTTCTTTATTTATTTTTAACTTTTCATCACAGAAATCTTCAAACATACATTAAAGAAAATAATATAATTAACTTCCATTACCCATCACTTCAATAATTACAACCTATAGACAATTTTGTTTCATCTATAATCCTCCCTCACTCCCACCTCCACCCCCAGTATTTTAGAGCAAATAGGCTTCCTTAAAAAGTAGGACTTTTAAACTTAGTGATTATACACTTCACATATCTGTTTCTCTTTCATCACCTCACCAAGATACTAGATACAGTGTGGAACCACTTTATGCAAATTGGAAGTAGCACAACAAAAATATTAACATAGTCTCATTTTAGATGTTGATTTAAAAAATTTTTTTAAATACCAAGAAGTGTGTAATTATTTAAAATTGCGTGATTTCAGAGTTGGTACACAAGTAAATAGTTTTCATGTTTTTGTCACCACAACTGCTCAACAGAAATGCCTGCCTATCCTTCATGAACACCACATTTGTATGGTTTGGAATGGAATAATTTTGGTGACTATTTTTCAGATTAACGCTTCCCATTATTTTAACGTAAAATTGTTTCTGTTTGTTTGTTTTTTGCGGTACGCGGGCCTCTCACTGTTGTGGCCTCTCCCGTTGTGGAGCACAGGCTCCGGACGCGCAGGCTCAGCGGCCATGGCTCACGGGCACAGCCGCTCCGCGGCATGTGGGATCCTCCCAGACAGGGGCACGAACCCGTGTCCCCTGCATCGGCAGGCAGACTCTCAACCACTGCGCCACCAGGGAAACCCCGTAAAATTGTTTTTAATAGCCCAAACAAGGCCATCAAGTGCTGATATTGGTGCTTGAAAACTCACTCGCATATTAGTAACTTTGGAATAGAAGTTAAATGTGATAAAGCGCTCTGAGGAAGGCAAAGCTCCTCCATAGCCAGTATTGTTTGTTTAGAATAGCGCTTTCTGCAAAATATTGGAAATGATGCTGAGACACTTAAATGCAGCAGATACATCTTCAACCTTTAAAAACCCTCTAGTATCTGGGCAAAAATAATGGAAAAAAAATACTGGTGACTGACAGATACACCAGAAATACATCTACGCATGGAACAACTCCTACAGAGCATCTACTGAACGCTGGCAGAAGACCTCAGACCTCCCAAAAGGCAAGGAACCCCCCACGTACCTGGTTAGGGCAAAAGAAAAAACTAAACAGAGACAAAAGGATAGGGACGGGTCCTGCACCAGCGGGAGAGAGCTGTGAAGGAGGAAAAGTGTCCACACACTAGGAAGCCCCTTCGCGGGTGGAGGCTTCGGGAGGCGGAGTGGGGGAGCTTGGGAGCCGCGGAGGAGAGCACAGCAACAGGGGTGCGGAGGGCAAAGCGGGCAGATTCCAGCGCAGAGGATCGGGCCGACCGGAACTCGCCAGCCGAGAGGCTTGTCTGCTCGCCCGCCGGGGCGGGCGGGACTGGGAGCTGAGGCTCCGGCTTTTGTCGGAGCGCCGGGAGAGGACTGAGGTTGGCGGCGTGAACACAGCCTGCAGGGCGTTAGTGCACCGCGGCTGGCCGGGAGAGAGTCCGGGGAGAAGTCTGGAACTGCCGAAGAGGCAAGAGACTTTTACGTCCCTCTTTGTTTCCTGGTGCACGAGGAGAGGGGATTAAGAACGCTGCTTGAGAGAGCTCCAGGGACGGGCGCGAGCCGCGGCTAAAAGTGCGGAGCCCAGAGACAGACATGAGACGCTAGGGCCGCTGCTGCCGCCACCGGGAGGCCTGTGTGCGAACACAGGTCACTAGCCACACGCCCTTCCGGGGAGCCTGTGCAGCCCGCCACTGCCAGGGTCCCGGGATCCAGGGACAACTCCCCCGGGAGAACGCACAGGCGTGCCTCAGGCTGCAACTTCTCGCCGGCCTCTGCCGCCGCAGGCCCGCCCCACACTCCGTGCCCCTCACTACCCCCGGGCCTGAGTGACCCAGAGCCTCCGAATCAGCGGCTCCTTTAACCCCGTCCTGTCTGAGCAAAGAACAGACGCCCTCCGGCGACCTACACGCACAGGCGGGGCTAAATCCAAAGCTGAGCCCCAGGAGCTGTGAGAACAAAGAAGAGAAAGGGAAGTCTCTCCCAGCAGCTTCAGAAGCAGCGGATTAAAGCTCCACAATCAACTTGATGTACCCTGCATCTGTGGAATACCTGAATAGACAACCAATCATCCCAAATTAAGGAGCCCTGTGGATGAAAGGCTCTTGGTGCTGCAGCCAGGAGTCAGTGCTGTGCCTCTGAGGTGGGAGAGCCAACTTCAGGACACTGATCCACAAGAGACCTCCCAGCTGCACATAATATCAAACAGCAAAAATTTCCGAGAGATCTCCATCTCAACGCCAGCACCCAGCTTCACTCAACGACCAGCAAGCTACAGTGCTGGACATCCTATGCCAAACAACTAGCAAGACAGGAACACAACCCCACCCATTAGCAGAGAGGCGGCCCAAAATCATAATAAGTCTACAGACACCCCAAAACACACCACCAGACGTGGACCTGCCCACCAGAAAGACAAGATCTAGCCTCATCCACCAGAACACAGGCACTAGTACCCTCCACCAGGAAGCCTACACAACCCACTGAACCAACCTTAGCCACTGGGGACAGACACAAAAAACAACAGGAACTACGAACCTTCAGCCTGCAAAAAAGGAGACCCCAAACACAGTAAGATAAGCAAAATGAAAAGACAGAAAAACACACCGCAGATGAAGGAGCAAGATAAAAACCCATCAGACCTAACAAATGAAGAGGAAATAGGCAGTCTACCTGAAAAAGAATTCAAAATAATGATAGTAAGGTTGATCCGAAATCTTGGAGATAGAATGGACAATAGAATGGACAAAATGCAAGAATCAGTTAACAAGGACCTAGAAGAACTAAAGATGAAACAAGCAACGATGAACAACACAATAAATGAAATTAAAAGTACTCTAGATGGGATCAATAGCAGAATAACTGAGGCAGAAGAACGGATAAGTGACCTGGAAGATAAAATAGTGGAAATAACTACTGCAGAGCAGAATAAAGAAAAAAGAATGAAAAGAACTGAGGACAGTCTCAGAGACCTCTGGGACAACATTAAACGTACCAACATTCGAATTATAGGGGTTCCAGAAGAAGAAGAGAAAAAGAAAGGGACTGATAAAATATTTGAAGAGATTATAGTTGAAAACTTCCCTAATATGGGAAAGGAAATAGTTAATCAAGTCCAGGAAGCACAGAGAGTCCCATACAGGATAAATCCAAGGAGAAATACGCCAAGACACATATTAATCAAACTGTCAAAAATTAAATACAAAGAAAACATATTAAAAGCAGCAAGGGAAAAACAACAAATAACACACAAGGGAATCCCCATAAGGTTAACAGCTGATCTTTCAGCAGAAACTCTGCAAGCCAGAAGGGAGTGGCAGGACATATTGAAAGTGTTGAAGGAGAAAAACCTGCAGCCAAGACTACTCTACCCAGCAAGGATCTCATTCAGATTTGATGGAGAAATTAAAACCTTTAGAGACAAGCAAAAGCTGAGAGAGTTCAGCACCACCAAACCAGCTCTACAACAACTGCTAAAGGAACTTCTCTAGGCAAGAAACACAAAAGAAGGAAAAGACCTACAATAACAAACCCAAAACAATTAAGAAAATGGGAATGGGAACACACATATCGATAATTACCTTAAATGTAAATGGACTAAATGCTCCCACCAAAAGACACAGATTGGCTGAATGGATACAAAAACAAGACCCATATATTTGCTGTCTACAAGAGACCCGTATGCTAACACATATATATGGAATTTAAGAAAAAAAAAAATGTCATGAAAAACCTAGGGGTGAAACAGGAATAAAGACACAGACTTACTAGAGAATGGACTTGAGGCTATGGGGAGGGGGAAGGGTAAACAGTGACAAAGCAATAAAGAGGCATGGACATGTATACACTACCAAACGTAAGGTAGATAGCTAGTGGGAAGCAGCCGCATAGCACAGGGAGATCAGCTCGGTGCTGTGTGACCGCCTGGAGGGGTGGGATAGGGAAGGTGGGAGGGAGGGTGACGCAAGCGGGAAGAGATATGGGAACATATGTATATATATAACTGATTCATTTTGTTGTGAAGCTGAAACTAACATACCATTGTAAAGCAATTATGCTCCAATAAAGATGTTTAAAAAAAAAAAAAAAAAAAAAAAAAAAAAAAAAAATACTGGTGACTCAGCTGCAAAATCAATATCACTGTAATAGATTCATAGGCTCTGAAAAAGGATTCCAGCCCTCACCACCTCCACCACCACCATTTATTTTACATTCATTCCTATTGGGATATTATACCAGATCTTCAAGAATATATCACCTGCAAAAAATGCAACAGTCCAGCTCTCAAAATTAATGCAGATACCTGAACGTACATCATTGGACAACACTATTTTTATGACGTCTTCAAGATAATCAAAAGGAGAAGACAAAAATTGTTTTTAATTTTATTTTTAATTAAAATAGCTTTTACCCACTTCATTTGCCAGCCTTCCTTGCAGTTAAATGTAACCCTTTAAGTTCTGGCCAGTGGGATGTACATGAAAGTCTTATGTGGCAGTTTACAAGACCCTTTCTACAAAAGGTAGTTGGTGTCTTTTAAACAAACGGTGTTGGGAAAACTAGATATCCATATGCAAAAGAATGAAATTGGACCCTTATCTAACACATTTACAAAAATTAATCCAATATGGGTCAAAGACCTAAACATAAAAGCAAAAGTTATAAAGCTCTTAAAAGAAAACATGGGAGGAAATCTTCACGACATTGGATTTGGTAATGATTTCTTGCACTAAAGCACAAGCAACAGAAGAAAAAACAAATAAATTGGATTACATCAAAATGTAATACTTTTATGCATCATACGATACTATCAACAGAGTGAAAAGGCAATCCATGGAATGGGAGAAAATATTTGTAAATCATATATCTGATGAGGGGTTAATGCCCAGAATATATCAAGAACTCTTACAACTAGTAAACAACAAGAAAACAATCCAATTGAAAAATGGACAAAGGAGTTAAATAGACATCTTTCTAAGGAAGATATACAAATGGCCAATAAGTACATGAAAAGATGCTTGACTTCACTTATCTTTAGGGAAATGAGAAATAAAAACCACATGAGATACCGCCTCATGAGCATTAGGATGTCTATTATCAAAACACCAGAAAATAACAAATGTTGGTGAGGATGTGGAGAAATTAGAACCCTTGTGCGCTGCTGGTGGAAATGTAAAGTGGTAAGATTGCTATGGAAAACAGAATGACCATTCCTCAAAAAGTTAAAAATAGACTTACCATGTGGTCTACCAATTCCATTTGTGGGTACATACCCAAAAGAATTAAAAGCAAGGACCCAAACAGATATTTGGACCCCCATTTTTCTTAGCAGCATTATTGACGACAGCCAAAAGGTGGGAGTAACTCAAGTTGGATAAATGAATAAACAAAATATAGTTTACTCAGCCTTAAAAGGAAGGAAAGGAAGGAAATTCTGACATATGCTACAACATGGATGAACCTAGAAAACACTATGTTAAGTGAAAAATGCCAGTCACAAAAAGACAAATACTGTGTGATTCCACTCGTATGTGGTACGTAGCACAGTCAAATTCATAGAGATAGAAAGTAGAATGGTGGTTGCCAGGAGCTGGGGAGAGGGGAGACTGAGGAGTTTTATTTTGTTTTGTTTTGTTTTGTTTTGTTTTCTATTTTTGGCTGTGTTGGGCCTTCGTTGCTGCACGCGGGCTCTCTCTAGTTGCGGCGAGCGGGTGCTACTCTTCCTTGAGTTGCGCGGGCTTCTCATTGCAGTGGCCTCTCTTGTTGGGAGCACGGGCTCTAGGCGTGCGGGCTTCGGTAGTTGTAGTCGCTGGGCTCAGCAGCTGTGGTGCACGGGCTCAGTCACTCTGCGGCATGTGGGATGCTCCAGGACCAGGGATCGAACCCATATCCCCTGCACTGGCAGGAGGATTCCCAACCACTGTGCCACCAGGGAAGTCCCGAGACTGAGGAGTTATTGTTTAATGGGTACAGAGTTTCTGTTTAGGAGGATTGAAAAGTAATCTGGATATGGATGGTGAAGATTGCACAACCATGTGAATGTACTTAATGTCATTAAACTAACCATACACTTAAAAATGATTAAAATGGTAAATTTTATGTTCTGTGAATTTTACTACACACATTAATAAATGTAGTTGGTGTCTCCTTGGCCCTCTCTTCTTTGTTCATTTCTCTTCCTGCTGTTGGAATGCAGATGTAATGGCTGAAGGTGGAACAGTCTTCTTGGACCTCACAAGTTGTGCTTTGCACAACTCTAAGGGTACCATTTACACAGAATATATACACTTTTACATAAAAAAGAATATTTTATCTTGTTTAACTACTGTTCTTTTGATTTCTATTACTTGTAAACAAACCTAATCCTAATTAATACGATAGATTCTATCTATATATATCTTATAAGACAAGTATTCATAAGCAATAAACTTCAGAGTCCAAAGGTATAAGGACTGTTATAATAAAGTGAACAAATTCCAAATGTATGCCTAATCCTGAACATCAGACAATCTGACAGGACGAAAAAGCAATACAATAGTACAAAAATCCAATTTTTCAATTTATTTAGGTAATTACCTTATAAATAGTGACAAACATTGTAAAACTATGAAATGGTTCATAATGGATAACTAATGCAATTGTTTTGCAAATATTATGCAATTCTTAAAAAGAACAAAGCAGGGCTTCCCTGGTGGCGCAGTGGTTGAGAGTCCGCCTGCCGATGCAGGGGACACGGGTTCGTGCCCCGGTCCGGGAAGATCCCACATGCTGTGGAGCGGCTGGGCCCGTGAGCCATGGCCACCGAGACTGCGCGTCTGGAGCCTGTGCTCCGCAACGGGAAAGGCCACAACAGTGAGAGGCCCACGTACCGAAAAAAAGAAAAAGAAAAGAAAAAAAAAAAGAACAAAGCGGATGTATATAGAAGCAAATGTCAGAGTTGCTTATATTGCTTTGCATTTGTGTAGGAAAAAAAGCTGACATACTTGATTACATATGTGGGAAAGAGACATAAAAATAGCTAACATTTGCAAAACACACACTATGTGCTAGCCTCTGTCCTAAAAGCTTTGCCTAGATTATATCCATAAATTCTCTAAACATGCCTGTGAGGGATGGAAATTTATTGTCCCTGTTTTACAGCTGAGGAAACTGAGGCACAGACAGGTAACATACCTTGTCCAAGGTCACACAAATAGTAAATGTTGGAGCCAGAATATTAAACCTATCTGCCTCTGATGGTTGACAGTAATGGTGAATTGTAGGGAAGGTAATGATTATACTCTTCAAGCCAGTGTGATTTTTTTTATTATGACCATGTATTACATTTATAATAAGTACTTGGGGATGGGAGGAAAAATGTTAAAGAAATATAAGGTAATAAAACCATGGCTATACCCTAGAGAATCAAATAGGGTTGAATTCAGAGAACATATTTAAGATGTCTACAGAGAAAAAAAAAAGAAATCAATAGAAACCTTTAAAGTGCATTATATGTCAAAAGTCAGGATGATAGCTCTTAATACATTTAGTCCAAGCAGATAGTATTGTAAAATGCAACATTTGTCAAATAATACTTGGACATTGAACACTGCCATCCACCATAAAAAATAAATACAATATTTAATAACTTGCCTAGAAGACACAAAAGAAAAAAAAAGGGAAAATTACATTAATGACATGGACTTAAAATATCAGACTAAATAAAGTTAAATCTATGCAGAAAGCACCACATGGTGTTGTAAGGGCTATATCTACCCAGCTCTAGGGGATTGTAGCAGACTCCATAGCGCTTAGGCCTTTTGTTGTGCTCTGGCCAACTACCACTCTCAGTGTCTGAAACCGCCCTTGGGGACTCCTTTCCTCCATTCCCCACCCCATCCCAGAACGACAGAAAGCACCAGCCCTTGCTTCCAGCAGGCCAAGGTACCAAGGAATCAACACTCCCACACCCACCCTAACAGCTGTCATCCAATAACTCGTCTCAGCAGTTGGTATATAAATACTACAGCTTCCTCACCCCAAAGTTGGGACAATTCTGAGGCATGCATGTTGAACCATTTCCCAGAGTTTTCCCATGGAATTAAACTTCAGCCACCCACTGGAGTAGCTGACTTCATAGTGCACCCTTTATTAGCTATCTTCCTTTTTCCTGGTGTCACTTCCCCACCTTCCTGCCCTATTGTTTTCTCCACTTTCTAAATAAACTCTCACTCTTAAATCCTGTCTGAGGGTCTACTTTCAGGGGAACCCAAATTATGACAGAGGGCTTCATTGATATTGCGGTCTATATGAATAACAGCCCCTGGAGTTGTGCATTGGTCAACCTGTGAAACCGTCCAAAGCAGCTCTGTAAATATGTTAACATCTTCATTTGCACAACAACCAGAGCAAGAAAGAAGATGAAAAGATGCCATGCTTTAGTCATGAATATGATAAATGCAGTTCACTGTTTTAAACTGAAGGCTTTAAAAGAATAAGGAATTATAGTAAATAAGGAAAAAGAATCCACTGGAAACTCAGGAGGAAGACAGTGTGATAGGTCACATTCAATAGAGTAAATCTTACACCACCCGTTTTAACATTTTTATCAAGTACAATATTTATTGAGCACCTATGTATAACTATGCACCTGACATTGTAATTTGAATATTTAGTTGCCCACATTTATGAGTTCACCTATGGAATTAGGACAAAAAGAAACAAATAAACGAAAAGCACTTAAACAGCTAAATCCTATCTGAGTCTTAACTTTGCTAAACCATTTTGTTCATCTGAGGGAAAGGTGAGTGATGGAGCGTTACAGTGACCTGCTCTATATATGCCACTATACAAAATACAGAAATCTTTGAGGTTTGGATGTCTTGTAAAATCATAATAAGGATTCTGATGTTTTAAGTTGAATGTGTTGAAAGAATTGTTCCAAATACAGTAAATAAAGTCAATCAATAAGCAAGTAAAAAGAAACATACTGGAGGTATGTAAAGCAAGTGAAAAGAAACAGGCCTCTATCACAGACCTGCAGATTTAGGTATTTAACAAATAGTAAGCACCTATTCCACATGCAGTATTGTGCGGGGTTGGGGGGGGGGGGTCTGTGGAGAACATAAAGAACAATACCATATATTCCCTATCTTAAAAATACTTAAAAGTCATGTTATTTTTGTTAGGAATAATACCATTATAGAGCCTCTTTCTTAGAAATTATGCAAGCCAGATCAACATGCCAAATTCTTACTTTTAAGAGAAATCAGTTGCTAACAGACACTCTTTATGTGCCCATAAAATTTAATGTGCAAGTCAAATCAAATACTGTATTTTTGTGTATTTTTAGGTCTCAGTAGATTTAAAAAAAGGAAATGTATTTTCATCAGACACCCTTTGTATATTAATGTGCGACTCCCCTTCAAATCTCATAGATCTAATGTGATGACCTGTTTCATACTTGACATCATCAGGGATGAGGATGAAAGTAGAAGGAGCAGATTTCGTGTTATTAGTTTGTGATATTGTTAGAACTCAACTCTTTTTGAGTATCTTTTTGGGGCACTTTATTTTGTTGCATTTTATACAAAATGCTACTTTTAAACTATTCAAGGAGGCAAGACATATAATACAAGCTCTAAAAATTAATATTTATTGAGCATTTCCTTAGCTCCATATGTAAAGCTCTATGTATCAAAATTTTGTTTAAACTAAAATGAGACACTGTATTGTGGGTTTATAATGTATGTAGACCTAAATAATATATGTATAAGTTTAGTATGCATATAAGAAAACATATTCAGCAATTATATAAAGGTCTGGAGGGGAGAAATGGAAAGTATACTATTGTGAGCTTTTCAATTTATTATTTCCAAAAGGAATAATAAGAAATAATCCCACTGATATTATGCTGACCCTAGAAAATCCTAATTTTGGAAAACCTCTACTTGGCATTGGCCCTTTAAAGTCAAGAAGAAAGCCATTTATGATAATCTTGCAATATACCTGAAATGTATCCTATTAAGATGAAAAATAAGGATTAAAATGGTATTGTAGAACACGTCAACCTCAAATACTGGCTCACATTTTATTGAGAGCTACACATACTAAGGAATTAATCTTATACATTGAGCACGCACCAAAAAAAGGATTTAGGAAAGTAAGATATAAACCTGCTTGCCCCCCAAAGTTCTTACTAGTCAATTGAAAGTATGACACTGCCTTTGTTAACATAGAAGAGGAGGAAGATAGCTCCTTGCCACAGTCATGTCCTTAAATGAAAGGACCTGAACTGATCAACAGTGTTGGCTCTGGGTCCGGGCTGCTGGGGTGGAAATCCCAGTTTCAAGTGATGGGAGTAAAATACTTAACCATTTCTCAGTCCAAATTCCTCATCTGTATAGTGGGGATAATTACCATATCTCCTTCATAAGGTTGTTGTGAGGGTTACATGACAAGATTAATGTAAAGTACTCAACACAGTGCCTGCCACATGGTAAGTGTGCAATAAATATTAGCTTTGGTTACTATGTTTATTGTACAGATGGGCAGATTTGATGGAGCAACAAAAAACTCTGATGTAGAAAAAGAGTTTGGTATAGAAATACCAATGTTCTTACAGGGTCAATGGTGACAGAGCTTTCAGTCACAATTTTCATTATTTTATGTCTTGCTAATCCCTTCAACCAAAACTTGAAGAGGAAGAGAGAAAAGTAAGGCATAGCAAAGTTAATATCAATAATAAAACCAGTACTGTGCACTCTTCACCCTCTCCTTACAACTACACTACATAGGGAAACGCAAAGAACTTTATTCCTTTTTTTAGGCAACCCCTCTGTCATTGAATTGTTACATTTGCCCCATTTAACAAATCTTTATTGAGAACTTACTTTGTGCAAAGCAAAATTCTAGGTTCTGGGGAAAATCTGGGCAAAAATCTAGGAAAATTTGCCTTTAGTAGAATAGGAACATATTCTATAAAGTTAAAACACTTAGAACTTACATTAGTTATGCTACACAAGGTTTGGTGGGCTTAGGATCTAATCTGCAGCCAATGTAATTCAAAGTCTCAAAAATGCAAATTTAGTATACTTTACTGATCAGTATAATACATGTATCAGTCCAATAATGTATCAGCACATTATCTGGTTCTAAAATAGAATTTAAAAATTTAAGCTAGCAACCAAATAAAAATTTGTCAGATACAGCCAGTTAAACTGGGAGAAAAGGCTTAAGATGAATGTTTTAGAGATAAGACATAAACCTAAAATATATATACCCAATATTTAAAGTGTTACTAAAAGATACCAAAGGAGTGTTGATAACAATTAGGATATCGGGAGTTGAAAGGAAGCGTTTTTGACCTGAATAGTATTCTGATACTCTATTTTAGTAATCCATAAACTTTGAGGTAGAGGAAGTGAGGGCAGGCCCTCATGTGAATCAAATCAAAACTATGGGTTCGGGCTTCCCTGGTGGCGCAGTGGTTGAGAGTCCACCTGCCGATGCAGGAGACACGGGTTCATGCCCCAGTCCGGGAAGATCCCACATGCCGCGGAGCGGCTGGGCCCGTGAGCCATGGCCGCTGAGCCTGCGCGTCCGGAGCCTGTGCTCCACAACGGGAGAGGCCACAACAGTGAGAGGCCCGCGCACCGCAAAAAACAAACAAACAAACAAAAAACTATGATTTCTCTTTCCAGAAAAATGTACATGAAGCATGTACCAAAATGTTCACATACAATTAATTTTATTACATTGAATATTGATTTCCCTTATGCAACAAACATTTTAAAAATCTTTACTAAGATTTATGTCTTCTTTGTTTTTCACACAAAAATTAACAGCTTCGTTCTGAAAAAAAAAAAAAAAGTAAGTGAACTGTTTGGAGAAAACAAAAAGTTAGCTTTGATTCTGCTCAAAAGAAAATTTCATTGAGTAGATTGTGTTTGTTTTGACCACAAAGTTGACAGTGAGGGGTGGTCTTCGCAGGAGCAACATGCATGTTATCTGGAACACCTGGAAAAAAATTTAAGATGATCAGGGGAAGTGATCATCAAAGAGTTTTATAGTGTTTCTTGTTTTTTGTGGATTATTGCCTACAGAAAAATTGATAAAGCTTTATTATTTTTATTTTTTATTACCTTAATTAATTTTATCAAAAAAATTGAGAGAAACATGATCATATCAATAAATGTAGAAAATTATTCTGATTAAAATTCAATGCTCATTTACTAAAAATTAAGTAAAATAATAAAAGTAATTTCTAAATATGATCAAGATTTTCTAAAGTAACAAAATCAAACTAAAGCCTAAAATTTGAAAATTGCTTTGATATTATCTGAAAAAATTTAAAATATATATATGTTTTTTTAACATCTTCATTGGAGTATAATTGTCTTACAATGGTGTATTAGTTTCGGCTTTATAACAAAGTGAATCAGCTATACATATACATATATCCCCATATCTCTTCCCTCTTGTGTCTCCCTCCCTCCTACCCTCCCTATCCCACCCCTCTAGGTGGTCACAAAGCAGAAGTTGATCTCCCTGTGCTATGCGGCTGCTTCCCACTAGCTACCTATTTTACGTTTGGTAGTGTATATATGTACATGCCACTCTCTCACTTCGTCCCAGCTTACCCTTCCCCCTCCCCGTATCCTCAAGTCCATTCTCTACATCTGTGTCCTTATTCCTGTCCTGCCCCTAGGTTCTTCAGAACCATTTTATTTTTAGATTCCATATATATGTGTTAGCCTATGATATTTGTTTTTCTCTTTCTGACTTACTTCACTCTGTATGACAGACTCTAGGTCCATCCACCTCACTACAGATAACTAAATTTCGTTTCTTTTTATGGCTGAGTAGATAAAGCTTTATTAAATCTGTCTACCTAGCCACCCCCACTTCATTTGTAAAAGCACTTCCTCCATCACTGGACAGCTCACATGGTTATTTCTCTCAGATATCCTCTCTCAAAATCTTAAGCTACATTAAAAAATTTACTTCAGTAATTTACCAAAGGATACATGAATGGACTTTTTCGTCTCGGTACTGTTCTGAGAATGGGCTTTCCCCCCACCCCCATAATAACCAAAGCAAAATATTTGTCTGTCTGAAATTCAATGAAGCTCTTCAAGACTGCTCTTGGGGAAAGTCCACCAATTTCTGTGTAGTTGAGAAGAGTGTCAAATACTAACATTTCTTGACAAAGTTCCTTTAAAGGGCTCACTGGCCTTCCTGGCAAGAGGCACAACTACTGATCGCTGAGGCTTTGATGACAAGGCACCAGGAATAAGATTCATTGATGCATGGAGCTTCTTTCTTCACCAAATATCACATATATTCTGGAGTAAAGCATCCTTGCCTTTGTGCCTGAATGGGTTACTGGTGTCCCAACACGTTTCCCTTCTATCCTTGGAGCAACTGGACAGGGACAATCTCCTCTGTGAGCAACCATTTGTCCCATTTTCCCATACAAAAAAGATACTATTTTCTGTTTGTGCCAAGGACATAATGGAAAAGGTTGGGAAGCACAGTTGAAGTTTTGCTTGACGAAAAGGTTTTCACCGTTTCAAAGATATTGATTGCTTTTAAAGTTTCCAAAAGGGGTTCTTCTGTTTTGGTTTTGGGGTTTTTTTTAAATAAATTTATTTATTTATTTTTGGCTGCGTTGGGTCTTCATTGCTGACCGCAGGCTTTCTCTAGTTGAGACGAGAGGGGGTTACTCTTCGTTGCAGTGCGCGGGCTCCTCGTTGTTGTGGCTTCTCTTGTTGCGGAGCACAAGTTCTAGGCGCGCGGGATTCAGTAGTTGTGGCTCACGGGCTCTAGAGCGCAGCCTCAGTAGTTGCGGCGCACGGACTTAGTGTCTCCGCGGCAGGTGGGATCTTCCCCGACCGGGGATCGAACCTGTGCCCCCTGCATTGGCAGGAGGTTTCTTAACCACTGCGCCACTAGGGAGGTCCAAAAGGGGTTCTTAAAATAGATGCGTTTTTGTTTTTTGGATGACATGGTATGCACATAATAGATGGAAACCAGGAGTCGGCTGCCCTCAGACCTGTCAGTACTAGTTTCATTCAGTGGTATGCTAAAGGAAACTGCAGTAGCTGAAAATTCCTCCATGACCTGCTTCACAATAGCAGAAAAAATGCCAGCAACTTTGGAATGGATAACATCATTCAGCAGAGATATTACTTCTATTTTCTTCCTCTGCCTCAAATCACGAACTACGTTTATCATTTCCAGGGCACATGACTTCAAATTTTCTGCAGTTGTGTGGCTTCTTTTACTTCAAACCCTGTTGATCCTTCAGGAAAAGTCTCTTTTGTTCAGGGTAGAAGCCAAATTTGATAAAGTAAGTCTTTTCTCACTCCCTTTAGTTTCTCTCTTTAAAAAACAGGCATAATTCTTTGTTCTGTTTTGTGCGGGCTTGATAAGAGCCCTTTCAAACACTAATATGTTAACTTGGTGCTTAGCTAATTAGGAAATTGTAGACATCATCATTTTGATTTAAGAGGGGAAAGCAGAGGCATAAAATGGTAATGGCTGTCCAAAGTCATGGTTAATGAAAAATATTTATCAAGCACCTCTGTTCTTAGTATTGTGTTTGATATTATACTATATGTATCAGAAAACATACTGATGTTTTCTGCCTTCTTAGCCAGGCCTTTATTTAGAGACTAGCTTGTCTATTTTTCAAATTAAGAATATCTTTATGAAATGAGATGATATTTTATTTCTAGTTACTATCAATTTGGTTTTTAAAAAATTCCCAACTATATTGAGATATGTGACAAATGATTATATATGGTTAAGACGTACAACTCGATGCTTTGATATACATTGTGAAGTAATCATCACAATTAAGCTAATTAATACATTAACCAAGTATATTAACTTTACTTCACATTGTAACCATTCTTTTTTTAAAAAAAATTTTGTGGTAAAGGGCTTCCCTGGTGGCGCAGTGGTTGAGTCCGCCTGCCGATGCAGGGGACGCGGGTTCGAGACCCGGTCTGGGAAGATCTCACATGCTGCGGAGCGGCTGGGCCCGTGAGCCATGGCCGCTGAGCCTGCGCGTCCGGAGCCTGTGCTCCGCAATGGGAGAGGCCACAACAGTGAGAGGCCCACGTACCGCAAAAAAAAAAAAAAAAATTGTGGTAAGAACACTTACGAGCTATTTATTTAGCAAATTTCAAGTATACAATATAGTTAACTATAGTCACATTGCTGTTCATTATAACTCCAGAATTTATTCATCTTACATAACTAGCATTTTGAAACCCTTGATCAACATCTCCCCATTTTCCCCTCCCAGTTAATGGTCCCAGGTAACGGTCATTCTACTCTCTGCTTCTACGAGTTTGACTGTTTTAGATTCTGCGTATAAGGGAGATCATGCAGTGTTTGTATTTCTGTGTCTGGGTTACTTCAGTTAGCTTAAGGTCCTCTAGGTTCATCCATGTTGTAACAAGTGGCAGGATTTCCTTTCTTTTTTAAAATCTTTTTTTTTTTTTTTTTTTTTTTTTTTTTGCGGTACGCGGGCCTCTCACTGTTGTGGCCTCTCCCATTGCGGAGCACAGGCTCCGGATGCGCAGGCTCAGTGGCCATGGCTCACGGGCCCAGCCGCTCCGCGGCATGAGGAATCTTCCCGGACCGGGGCACGAACCCGTGTCTCCCGCATCGGCAGGTGGACTCTCAACCACTGCGCCACCAGGGAAGCCCTCCTTTCTTTTTAAGCTGAATAATATTCCATTGTGTGGTATGTGTGTGTGTGTGTGTATGTATACACACACACACATATATATGTCATATTTTCCCTTTTTCTCCAGTTTTATTGAGATATAATTGACATACAGCACTGTACAAGTTTAAGGTATAGAGCATAATGACTTGACATATATATAGTGTGAAAGGATTACTGCAATGAGTTTAGTCAACATCCATCACCTCATTTAGTTACAACCCCCCCCAAAAAAGTATTTTTTTCCTTGCGATGAGAACTTTTAGGGTCTACTCTCTTAGCAATTTTCAAGTATCGTATACATTACAGTGTTAACTACAGTTATCATATTATACATTATCCTATACACCAGTGTTAACTACAGTTATCTTGTAACTGGAAGTTTGTACCTTTTGACCACCTTCATCCAATTCCCCATCCCCTACCCCCCTCAATACTGTTCATTGTAAACACAGTATATGATATCCCAGATCTTAAATTCAGAAGGACCAAAGGAGTTGACTTTTGCTAGTACCTTGTCAAGGAGCCCAAATAATAGCGGCAGCATGGGTCAGGTTTGGAATTTGAAAGAGTATCCATTTCATTTTTTGAACATTGCTGCTCTATACCCATGTTTTATTTTCTCTATCTACTTTGTTAAATACCTGAGCCTCTTACTGTTGCTACTAGAGCATTGAAAGCTTAACCTAGAATCTTCATTGATAACGCTAGGACAAAACTCTGTCCCATGATATAATATCAGATGCAGTGTGTATGCACCCTGTCACCGTAAAACATCTCCAGGCATCACATCCAAGTGAAAGAGTAATTGTATATGAGATACAAATTTATCTTTGTGTATATCCCCCCTCTCGCTAAGATGTGCACATAACTTCAATGATAAAAACCGGAAGCACATTTTTGGATTCTTCCTTACATTTTACAATCTTTTGAGAAAAGGTATCCAGCAGAAAACCCTAGAAAGTGCCCAAATAAAATTCCAGCTGAGTGAGCAAAATAGTTTTTGCTACTACAAAGAATTATCTAAACACATTAATAGATGAACAAACAGCTAAATGTTTTACTAATACCAAAATCATTGAATATCTCAAATGGAATATCTATCACCGTTTTAAGATGAAATCTTGAACACAACTATTCTGTAAATCTACTAGGACAAATTTGGAATAATTTTCCTGAGTTATTGTGGTGTGTATTACTCCTGACTGCTTATGGATCTGGACTATAAATTTTACTTAGTGTTCTACAAAATTAACATTCTACATTTTTATTGATCTAATATACACGCAGAGATGTTTAAAAGAAAATATGATAGGCTCCAAAAAGAGACATGTGACAGAAAAAATTATTGTAGGGAACCTTTATCCTGCACAGCAAAGTTTCCTCTTCTTTTCCATTTTACCATGGATTTTAGAAGCTAGAATAGTTCCGAACTTCTAGCTGGTATCATTACAACGTAAGTGTTACTTCTTTAAAACAAGGATTCTCAATGTTAAACCTTCAGCTATTTAAAAAGGACAGTTTAATTTTTAATATTTTAATTATTTTCTTGGCCATATATAAAAGGACACATGCAGGGATATACCTGCTTTTATTTTTTGTATATTTTATGTTCAGAACTTTTAAATTATAGTGTCAAACTTACAAGACCTATAGAAAGAAACAGCAAAGTAATTTGTGTCCTCTATGCTTGGTTGGTTCATTTTGCTATTTTTACATTCAATGTTTAAATTTGTGTACATACATACCAATTTCTCTAGATATCATTTCTACTTGCATCTCAGACTTTTCTTCCAGAAATGCATCCTTTCAGAATTCTTAGTAGGGTTTGTTGATTATAAGCTCTGTTTTCCTTTATCTGAAAATACATTTATTCCACTTTCATTTTTGAAAGTTTTGCTGGGTACACAGTTCTATGCTGAAAGGTATCTTCTGTTAGTACTTTGAATATATTATTTTACTGTCCTCTGGTTTCTATTGTTGCTGTCTAGAAGCCTGCTATTAATCTATTTGTTGCCCTTTTGAAGGTGTGCTTCTTTTCTCTGGCTTGCTACCAATGTATCTATTTGTTTGGGTGGTAATGCAATTTCATTACAATGTCTAAGTGTGGATTTCTTATTAAATTTATCCCATTTGGAACTCACTGGGCTTCCCGAATCTGAGAGAGAATGTTTTCCTCAATTCTGGAAAATTTAATATTTCTTCTCTCCATTTTCTCTATTCTCTTTCTCATTCTATCCTCATATTTCTTTACTTTTCTTTCATACTTTCCATCTGTTTAAAATTCTGATTCATTCTGGGTAATATCTTTAGGCTTATCTTCCAATTCATTAATTTTCTCTTTTACTATGCCTAATCCACTGTTTATCCTCTCTATTGCTTTTTTTTTTTTTTAAGCTTTTTATTTTACATTGGAGTATAGCTGATTAACAGTATTGTGTTAGCTTCAGGTGTACAGCAAAGTGATTCAGTTATACATATACATGTATATATCTATTTTTTTCAAGTTCTTTTCCCATTTAAGTTGTTAGATAATACTGAGTAGAGTTCCCTCTGCTATACAGTAGGTCCTTGTTGGTTATCCATTTTAAATATAGCAGTGTGTACCAAATGTAAAATAGATAGCTAGTGGGAAGCAGCCACATAGCACAGGGAGATCAGCTTGGTGCTTTGTGTCCACCTAGAGGGGTGGGATAGCGAGGGTGGGAGGGAGACGCAAGAGGAAGGAGATATGGGGATATATGTTTATGTATAGCTGATTCACTTAGTTATACAGTAGAAACTAACACACCATTGTAAAGCAATTATACTCCAATAAAGATGTTAAAAATATATATATATAGCAGTGTGTACATGTCAATCCCAAACTCCCCTCTCTATTGCTTTTTAAATTGCAATGATTATATTTTTATTCCTAGAAGTTTTATTTGGTTCCTTTTAAAATCTGCCTGTTCGTATATTGATAGTTCCTTTTTTTCTTACTCATGTTTTCAGTTCCACCTTTTACTTAAACATTTCGTATTTACTTTATATTCTGCACCTCATAATGCTAATATCTGAAGTCCTTACAAGCCTACATCTGTTGTTTGCTGTTTCTTATCCTTGTGCATGTTTAATTTTTTCATGGGTGAACTCATATTTGGCTGAATTTATTTTTAAGAAATCCTGAGAGGTTTAGATTAAAAGATACTTTCCTGCAGAAAAGATTTCTGTTTATTTTTCCTGGGTGTCAGGAGATGCTACTAATCTGTAGGCATTTTAATTTCCTGTCCCCAGCCATGAGGAATGTATAAATTTCAACTCCATACCCATCTGATAGTAAGTTATACATTCCATTATTTTTAGTGTTTTACTCTTAAAGCTATGGCAATGATAAACAGGCTTTCTTATTTGCTTATGTTACTGGAGGGGATTTTCTCCAGTTCACCCATTCACTGAGGCTGTAGCGTTATTCAGTGTTGGGAGGTGTGGCAGGTGTCTCACATTTAGCTCCTCCCCAAATTTGTATGGACCTTGGGACCTACTTTCTTGGACCCCTGAATGCTGAATAATACCCAAGACTCTAGGCTCCTGATCTTGGCGTAAGCCCCCAGAGTAGCCACAATTTCTCATTTAATTACCTCTCTGTTTTCAGGTTGCTGTTTTATTTTATTTATTTTTGTTGGGGGGTGGGTAGAAATCTTGAGGATTTTCCTTACTTTCTTGCAAGCTCCACAATGCATTTAAAAGTATATTTGTGTATTGTACTTTCCAGTGTCTAGGTGTTCAGCTAGACACTGGATAAAGTATCTACCTTACTATGCTGCCAGCAGATAAGTCATAAATAGTTTAACTTTCAACCCTTTTTTTTTTTTTTTTTTGTAGCACCATGAGACATGCACATCTTAGTTCCTTGACCAGGAATTGAACATGGGCCCCCTGCCCTGGGAGTACAGAGTCTTAACCACTGGAGTGCCAGAGAAGTCCTTCAAACGCTTTTTTGTTAAAAAAAGAAAAAAAGTCAAGAGTTCTTACCCAGTGCAAAAACCTTAGTGTTAGTGATTTGTAAATTGTAAAGGTAACAAAAATAATGGTAGGTGAAATTTACTGTGTATCTAACTATTTGCCAGGCACTGTATATATGTTGCCTCATTTACTCTAGGAATTAGGTTATAGTATCTCTAAGCTACAGAGACCTAGGATTTAGAGAAGGTGAATAACAGGATTTGTCTGATGATAAATTTTTGTGTGTTATTTTTTTTCACTAAGCTGATTGCCTCTCTATTCACGCTCTGCAATCATAGAAGATGAAACTATTTGAAAAATGTTATCAGCTATATTTTGTTTTAAGGTGGCAGCCTGATCAGAGATCATCTCTTAATAGTGTATCAAATCTGATTAAAAGCTGGCAATCTCTTCAAAATATCATGCGTCGAAGAAGTAGACAAAAAATGGGAAACATTGAACACTCAAGGTAAAAAAAAAAAGAGCTGTTTTACAGTCATTCAAGAATATCAGATAAGTTCTAGAAGCAATATGTTTGTTTCGTCCTTCTTTGTTCACATCGATGTCTCAAAAAGAATTCAAGAAAAGTGACAAACATGCATAAAATTCAAGATATAAATTAGAAATAGGTGAGAAAAAAAGGAACAAGAAGAAACAAAAAGGAAAAACAAAGGAATGAGATTAAAGTAAAAATATATATTATTGAGCTTGTTATGAGGCAGATGGCAAATTTGACCCTAAGCTTTCTAAGGTCAACTGTAAAAGGGTTACTTGAGTAGTTATGAGTCACCATGTGTAAATAATAAAAACAACCCGCTTGCTCAGAAGAAGCACAGATATGACTGATCACCATGAACAGGATCAAAAGTTTCTCACAAAACCTCATAAAAAGGGCACTGTATAATGAAAAGAACAACATCGAGATCATGTAACTGTGGCAACTTTTGAGAGTGAAAGCGGAACTAGTAAACATTATAGTAGGACATGTGTAAACTGTGTCCTCAAAATCAAAATGTACACTCATCCCACTTACAGCAATCACAACTATGTGTTTTATGAATATATTTTATTATTGTATCCTCAATACAAGCCAATGATTGCACACTAAATAGCAATTCAGTAAAAGCAGCTCTATCCGAGGTTAATGTAATACAATGATTAAAACTTTCAGCTGATCTAGTTAACACATAGATTTTAGAGCATGGCCCAGCAGGAGTAACAAACTCAAATGGGTTCAGCAGTAAGGGAATTAACACCTGGTCAAGTGGCCAGGTGTAGGATAATAGGGAATGGTTAGAGAATAAAACATTCTAAAACAATATTTTGGAAAACAAAATCCATCTATGGTTTCATCTAGTTTCCAGCTAAGTGACTGACAGTTGGGAATAATGGCCTATGCATATAGTATGCTTATTTGATGTCTATGCCCTCTGCATTCAACATTACATAGATATTTAGACCAACTAATTTTTCAACTAATTTTTTCTTGTGTCTGTCACTATGTTGAAAATATTTAGAAGGGTTTTCATTTAAACTTGAACAATTTAGAATTAATTCTTGACTTTTATCTAGGCAGACCCCATCAAGTGCAGAGCATTGTGGGTGCCTCCACTACCACAGGGAGACACTGACAAAGCATAGGGACCCAAATGGCAATGCTGCCATTTCCCACACTTTCTAGGTTTCTCCTCTTTTCAAGGAACATTTTCAAGTTCCTGCACCTGGGTCCTGCTGTCACTCCCCTTATCAACTTTCTTTCTTTTTTTTTTTTTGCTGTACGCGGACCTCTCACTGTTGTGGCCTCTCCCGTTGCGGAGCACAGGCTCCGGACACGCAGGCTCAGTGGCCATGGCTCATGGGCCCAGCCGCTCTGCAGCATGTGGGATCTTCCTGGACCGGGGCATGAACCCATGTCCCCTGCATCGGCAGGCGGACTCTCAACCACTGCGCCACCAGGGAAGCCCTTTTTTTTTTTTTTTTTTGCCCCTTATCAACTTTCAAAAGATGACTTGGCCTCAGAGATATCATCAAACAATTCAGGTCTACTCTCTGTTTCAGATGTACCTGTGTCCACGGGTACACCTTGTGGGTGGAAGAGGTGTCCTTTCTCCTGTTTAAGATACTTTTCTCCACAGCATGTCACCTATTCTGTCTTCTCAGGAATCCTTTTTTCATTATTTATTTACACTCTATTCTATATCTTCAACTCTCCCTTCCTCCAGACTCTTTCCTGTGGACATAAAAAGGAGGTCAGGTATTTGTGATCTTTAAGTAAACCAGACCCTGACCTTCATCCTCCATCTTCTACATTATCTCTCTTCCACTCTTTACAGCTTCTGAAAAGGGAGCCTCCAACCATCATCTTCCTCACTCACTTCCTATCCACTCCACAATCTCCGGCAATCTAGATTCTGGTCCCTTCATTACTTTGAAACAAATCTTGCCCAATGACTTCTTAGTTGCTTAATTAAAAGAACAATTTTCTCTTATCCTCTCAGCATTTGTGACTGTTGACTTTTTAAAAACTTCTCTCCTCTCTTAGTTTCTGGGATAGTGCTATTTCTCAGTTGTCCCCTAATATGCCTGGAAATTCATTCTCAATCAACATTAAGAGCTGTTTGATCACCCCTTAATGTTAGCCATCCTCTATACAATCTATACATTGTGGCTTCAACTAACACCTGTCAACAAATCCCAAATCTGCAGGCCTAAACCAATCCTAGACTCCTGATTTGAAGAGTCAAGTGCCTAGCCTTCCTGAAACTCAACATGTCTACAGTTGAACTTACCTGCCCCCAACCATTCTCTCTATAAACCAATGTCGTCACCTTACATGCAGTTACTCAAGGCAATCATTTAAGAATGACCTTTGACACCTTTTCTTCTTCTTCTCCTATAGCTGCATTTCGTTGGTCATTAATTTTCTCTCTTGAATTAGTCTTCTAGCCAGTCTAAACAACTGAAGTAACCTGAATACATCACGCTCTCTCCTCTTTCCCTATGCCCTTCCCATCCCCACTATTTAGTCCTGCAATATGGAGTTCAGATGTCTCCTCCTGCAGGATGTTTCCCTATCATCTCTGGCCAAGGTTAGGTGTTCCTCTGGTGTATTCCCGTAGCACCCTATGTTTACTTCTGTTGGGACGTTCATATCAACCCTGCAACTGCTAATTTACTTATTGGGATCCCCCTTTAAACATAGGAAAAACAATAGCTCACATTTGTTGAAAGCTATGTACCAGACCCTGTATTAAGTGCATTACATGCATTATTCATTTAATCCTCACAGTGATCCTAAGAAGTAGGTATTAATACTACCCTCAATTCCCAGAGGAGGAAACTGAACTTAGGTTAAGCAACTTCCTCAATGTTGCAGAATTATGTCCTAAACTTGAGGGCAAGGATCATATCCTATTTGTCTACAAAGAGAACTTGGCACATTATGGAACATTGCCAAGTTCCCCAAGAAATGTTTATGGGTCAAATAAATACATGAAGAGCTCAGCGGACAAAACTGGGATCAACTAATAGCTATTCAAAAGAGGCAGATTTTAGTTTAGTCTAAAAAGGACTTTATCTTAGCTAGGATTCTCCAATGGAATTGATCACTCAAAAAAACAGTTAACATGTGACACTTATCACACTGAAGAGTATTTATACATTTGCATTTTCCCCCTTGTGAATAGGGGCTATATCTTACTTTGTTTTCATTCCTTAGAATCCAGCCAAGGGCTAGAGATACTCGGTAGGTGTTAGTTGAATGAATTGAATTGAATTGAAAGGCCCTGTAAACTAAAAAGTGGATATTTGTCTTAATACCATTCATTGGAAGTTAGACTCCATTGTTTTTTATTTCTTCCCATTATTCTGCCTCTTCTTTCCAAAGAGCTTTGAGATTAAAGAAAGACTAGGGAAAGAGTTTAGAGAGGCCACTTATTTGTAAAGTTCTACCAGACTGTAAGCCCTGTGAGGGTATGGAATGTACCTTTTATCACATTATATCTATAGCCTAGCACATAATTGTTTATTTGTTGGATGAAATACAGACACAGAGACAGAGACACACACACACACACACACACAGGCACACACAAACCAACAGTATGCCCTTGTTAGAAGGGTCCAATGGAACAATATGTCATGTAAGGAACTCCTGCTTTAGGTGGGAGACTGGACCAGATCAGTGTTGTTACACTGAAAAACTAGTGAAATTATATACTTTGGACCCCAAATGTGAGAGAAATGGAGAAGGGAAGAGAGGAGAAAAGCACTAAATCACAACTGTCATTCCTAACATTGAGGTAAGACTCAGAGTAGTTAAAAATTTTCCTCAAAGCTCCATAGACATAATAAACAGTGGGCTGCATGACCTCTGAGGTCCCTGCTAAATTTAATATGATTTGATTTTCATTTATTGATCCTAAATATCAAATTGAGAGGCTATATTTCAAGACACTGATGTTTAGATCTAGAATTCACTTATTAAACACTATTCTGGGCACTGAGGATAGAGCTGAGAAAAAAGAGAGACAGAAATTCTTAATCTCACAGCGTTTACATTCTAATGGAGAGTGAGTGTGGGAGACAAATAATATTTCAGATAGTGTCCAGAAAAGGTAGCAAGGGGCCAGGAAGTGGCAAAATTAACGGGACCCATTACAATGCTTCTATATTCAAGTGCTGGGCTGGGTCATAGGTACTACTCAAAGGGCCTGAGGGGAATTCTTGACAGTAATCCCTTAACAATTTCCTTTCTCACTGTGCTATTATCTAAATTCCCCATCAAAGTTGTTAGCAATTGCTACCACTTTCTCGTGGGCTTCCAGCTTTCCTCTCCTCTGTGCAGATAAGAAGCTACTAACTAAAAATTTCTCTTAGGTGTTATATAGATCTTTTATTCTTTTTAAAAACCCTCGACAAATCTATGAAGAAGCCTATGTCAATTTTATCACCTATCTAATTTTCTTTCCTGCCTTTAGCTCTCTCAAGTCTATTGCAAACTCTTCTAATACTTCGTTAGTCTTTCTCTCTCGTTCCTTTAATAAACCAAAATAATCTCTTTCCATGTTGTCCAAGCAGTCTTTATCTCCTGGTTTGAAACACCCTTATATTCTTTTTCCTCCATAAAACTTTTCCTAACCTAGTATAAATAACGTTAAACACTACGTATTAGCAATTTTACTATTACATCAGGATTAAATAATAAAACAGCAAAATACGAAGAAAAGGATTATACTTGAAGTTTACATGTTTTATATTCAAATTGGGTTACCAATGTTTACTTTTCTGTCTAAGTGTAAGACCTCAAGAAATCAGACTGTTTTTTGAGCTGTGTTCCATGCTTTCTAGCACAGGAACACAAAGGCTCTAAGTAACATTTTTTTTTTGTTGGTACGCGGGCCTCTCACTGTTGTGGCGTCTCCCGTTGCGGAGCACAGGCTCGGGACGCGCAGGCTCAGCAGCCATGGCTCACGGGCCCAGCCGCTCCGCGGCATGTGGGATCCTCCCGGACCGGGGCACGAACCCGTGTCCCCTGCATCGGCAGGCGGACTCTGAACCACTGCGCCACCAGGGAAGCCCCTCTAATTAACACTTGATGTCCTGACAGGCTTCAGATTCACATGACAGAGATGACTTGTCTGCCATCGAGGAGTCAATACATGAGAATCACACTCAAACACCCATGTTTTTATTTCTCTCAAAGAACTAGAAAGACCAACATTTGCTTTTAAAAGTACAGTTCTGAAATAAAGGATTATCACTCCTAGCAAAGGAGTATTTTTTTAAAGTCCTATGAGGTTGAATGTCTTTATGACCGCCTTTTGTATATCTTGCAACATAAAACATTTCCCTCTAGGATATACTTTTAACAGTTATCACTTCAAACTCATATAGTACCTTATACCTAGGGTTCTCAAACAGGTTAATCTATCATAGTTGGAGGAGGTCATCAGGAAGACATGACCATAGGTTGGCCCACCAGCTGGACCCAGGCAATGGGAGGCTCTTCACCTCCTCCCAGTCCTTGGAATGTGCATTCTGCTCGCGGTCCTGATCCCAGAAACTGCCCCAAGGATCCAGTCTTGAGATAGTAATGTGATGATCAGACTATCTAGACTGAGTACATGACTGAACCCAGTTCAGGCCTCTATATAAACTTTTAAGATACTGGTGGGCAGGTGCAGAGATCTACTTGTCTTGCAGCTGCCCAAGACAAGCTTTATAAATAAGTTCCCTTGCTTATTAAACCTGCCAGCTACCAATCTGGAGTGGGCTGCCTCTTTCTTTGGTCTCTCCCTGCCCTCTGCGTACAGGGGCGGGGGGATGGGGATGGCAGTTTCAGATTTCACCTGGGAAGCTCCTGAGGTTTTGAAGCAACAGTTGTATTCAGTAAGAAATCTTTTCCTTATTTAAAAGAGAAACGAGGTTAGACATATGAAATTGTTCACTCAATGTTTCAGAGTAAACTAGTGCTACAGCTAGTAAGATCCAGAGCTCCTATTTTAGTTTTGGACTATTCTTGTATATTTAAACATTTACGATTGCTAGAGTTATTATAAATTATAATAATTACAAAAGAAATCATTCAAGCTCTAGGGTTTGATCATATTGAAAGAAATATAAATTTATCCACTTTGCCCAAGGAGTGTATGAGGAATATCCAAATGTTTTATAACATTTTCTTTTAAATATAATAAATGACCTTGCTGGAAAAATAATTATTTTATAGTGCTGGGTCTCAAGGAATAATAATCTCAATCATCTGTGAGTGACTGAATGAAATCTCCCACATGGACATGCCTGGCTCAGGATAGGCACTCTGTGCACATGGTTGGATCTGAATCTAGATTCTATCCTTTAGGAAAAGTCACATGATCCAGGATTTCCCCTGCTCAGATATCTAGATGCCACGACTGAATCAGGACGTAGTAGTTAGAGCG
The DNA here is from genome assembly GCF_963455315.2 of Globicephala melas. Classification (NCBI taxonomy): domain Eukaryota; kingdom Metazoa; phylum Chordata; class Mammalia; order Artiodactyla; family Delphinidae; genus Globicephala; species Globicephala melas. The sequence continues at coordinate 66,056,357 of NC_083323.1, read as the reverse complement.
AGATAGCGAATCAATAAACGTCCAAAAGTGTTTAATGTTTCTCACCGCTGCATGTGTCTGACCCAACCCTCAAACAAATATATGCTTTCACTTACTATTTTTAAACTGTGGGTGATAGTTGGTTGCAGTTAGTTTCTGCAATATCTACATTTCACCTGGCTTTGAAGTTCATTAAAAAAAATATAGCTGTTGAGACTGACGTTTTAATTTCAAGGTAAGCCGTAAGCTTACATGAATTCATAAATGGTTGGGATCTCAGTTATAATGCTTTAATACTTCAGTTATGGTCAACTGAAGTGGAGTCTTGTCAAAATACTTTTAAGCTAAACAAACACTGAATTTAGCAAATGACATCAAAGAGTTTCTATAATGTATTTAAAATTATTTTCCTATGCTATTCAGGTCTTCCAGGTAATGAGACAGAAAACAGAATGACTCCCTATACATCTTCAACGGCACTTGGTATTTGATATTGGTACTTTGTACATTTTTTACTTTCATAAGTGTAATGTAAACTTCTTGAAGGTAGTATGTAATGGGCAATTAATATTCCTTGAATGAATAAATGGACAGGAATCCAACGAGGCTATAGGAGAGGACAGGTAAGTGACAGATTTGCTTCTATGTGCACGGTGTAAGGTATACATTTGTAAAAAGTAATCCAGCTACGCTTACACAATGACTGGATACACTGAAAAATTCAGTAGTGACAAAAAAATACCACTTAGGTAACACATGTGCACGAGTGTGTGTGTGTCTGTGTACAGATTACAAACAAATGCAGAGAAAAGTGCTAATAGAACATATATCAAAGTAATAACAGTGATTACTGCCAAGGAGAGGACCGTGATTCCAGGTGCAGGGAGGGCCTTGCACTATGATGTTTTAACTTTTTAAAAGAGGAATATATCTTTATTATATTACCAGGAACAAATATTGAACTGCTTTTGATCTCCTTTTTCACATTTATAAAATGTGCAGGTAGGATTAGCTGATCTCTAAGCTCTGTATTTCATGATGTACTGTGAACTATTATAAATCATTGCTTGAAACCACTAGACCAATGGAGTATTAAAATCTAAATACCCAAAAAAAAAAAAAAAAAAAAATCTAAATACCAGCCGAATTGTTTAGCCTTCAGAATAAGAAACTAGAAAGCTTTATTCTACTCTTGTACCAAAGCATGGTATATCTGCACAAAGAAAACAACAGGCAATTTCAGGTGTTGCATCCTTGAAAGACAACACAGAGCTGGAATAAGTCTATAAAGGGGATATTAGGAGAATCCAGATGAAAAATGGGCCTCTGAATAAGGAAGAAAAAAAAATCAGTACTAATGTGTTTGGAAAAGAGAAGGTAACTGAAGTACATGACATTCTAAAGTATTCATTTTGATTCAAAAGACATTGTGAAGATGCCTAAAATGTTGTGCTTTTTTATTTAACCAAGTATTCCAAGTATGTGTGCAACAGATACTCATCATCACTTCTCTAAGGTGTACTTTATCTTTTAAATTCAGAGGTGGAGAGAAGGATGAGATGACCAAGGATAAGGAATATGAGGGCCAGGATATTTGTTGAATACTTGTTCACTAAAAAAAATGTGTTTTTAAGCAGCCGTTTCAAAGAGGCATGACCCCATTTAAAACAGCTACAGGAAAATGTCCTGTTTTAAGGGAGAACAGGGGTGAAGTAATGGTCATAGCAGTGTGGAGGCAAGTGTGGCGTAGTAGATAAGTAGTGTGTGTGTGTGTGTGTGTGTGTGTGTGTGTGTGTGTGTGTCTTGGATGAGTCTTGGAAATTAATCTAGTCCTCACAATTTACTTTTGCACTATTTCTTGAATCCATCCTCTCTCCTCTCTATTAATGAAGCCCTCACTTCCAGTCTCCTATTATGTTGTGATAGTTTATCTACATTCCTCCTGTTCTCAACCTATGTCAAGACAACTGTTTTTACCAGTTGTGCACAGTAATAAAGTCAAACATATGTTTAAAAAGTCAAATCTGTATCTGTCTGTAATTATAATAATTTCCTTTCTTGTATTCTCATATGCTTGAATGGGATGGAAATGACTGTAGAAAAAGCTAGGGCCCAGGAATTGTACATATCCTTGTATACATGTACATCTATCATTTATGTGACAAAAGAAAAATGGCTGAGAATAACAGCTTTCAGGGAAAAAGTCCAAAGTCTTTAACGTCATAGATGCCTCTCTATGAGGCCTCTCTATGAGGCCAGACTGGCCTCAATATAGCTTTCTGGCCTCTATTCCTTTTCACCGTCACCCCTGCAAAATGGACTCATTCACAGTGGGCTAGTCACCATCCCCCAAACATGCCACACGCTTTCATGCCTCTAAGCCTTCCCCACCAACAACTATGAACATTCTTATTTTAAGATGCACTCAAATATTCCCTATTCCATAAAGCTCCCAGACTTCTCCAGGCACAGTGAACACCTCCATCAAACTCCTTGATCATATTGTAGTAGAATTCTTTGTCCACTCTTCCCTCCATCACTCATGAACTCCAAAACTTTAAGGGAGGCCCTGTACCTTCTTCAAACAGCTTCCTAACTTAGCACTTCTCCTTGCCTGGATGATAGTTTTCCATTAGTGGTAGTTTGAATGGAGATAAAAGAAAAAAAGAGCAACAAAACATCTGGTCTAAAGGGACTCTCCTGTTATTTACAAGATAAGACATTCATTTATGCTACTCTATGAATATTTCTTATTTCAAAGGGACTTCAAGGAGGGAAATCTAATTTTTATCAGGAATACTTCTGTATCAGTCTCTCACACAGGAAATTCTTACAAAATTCTGCAAAAAGATACCTAAACTGTCAAAATACAAATTTCACACTATTAAGGGTCCTCTAAAAAGCATAATCAAATTGAGAAAACGTATGTTTTGCATGTGTCTATCTTAAAAGTGAGTTAATGATTAGATGAGTATTCTTTCCTTTTTTTTTTAATTCAAAGAATTTGTTCATATATTTTTCCTTTACCTATTTGCTCCTGATATCATATTATGGCTATGGTCTTTAATAGCAATTAAATATCTAACTGAAATCTACAAAAGTCTTTGAGGGCCTTAAAAGCCCCTAAATCTCCAAGGAACCCCCAAATTTCCCTTTCTCCTAATACGAAAGGTGGCAAAGTTCACTGGATTCCTATAAATATGCATCATTCTTTGTAACTGAGAGTCTCCAAAACATCCTTCCTTCAGTGGTCTGAGGATCTATTACTACCTGCACAGTGATGAAGTCCCTTCATTTTGCTATATGTGTACTTAACACTTTTTAGTACATCCAGAAAATCCTCAAGAACCCCAAGGAGCCTCTGGTAGATGAGGCAGGAAACCTGTGGGAAAACACTGGTAGAAGATATATAATATGAAGCAACAGTAAATGGATTAGGGGATTCCATGAATTCTGGGAAATTATATGGACTCCAAAAAGAAATGGGAACATCGACAAATTGTCTTCTTGGGAGGTACGAGTGAAGAGTGAAGAGTGAAGAAGGAGGATATGAAAAAAGTTTTAGATTCCCAGAGGAATGTTAGGGTGAAATGAAATGAAGGTACCAGTGAATTCTCTGATTTCTGTACCTAGCAATTTTGAAGTGCTTCATGGTTTATTAACAGATCTAGTATGTGGTTAGGTCTACATCTCTTCAACAGAGATAAAAATAGCTGGTCACCATCCTAAATATAAAACTACAAAATAAACCATTTTAAAATATTCTAATTCTTCTAAGTATGGAGAGGAAAAAAATAAGACACAATAAAATACACAAGTTATTTTATAATAATTAACTTTAGCAAATTAGAAGCTTAATTAGGCTTGCCTTTAAAAACAAACTTTCAAGTTACTAGATGTATATTAACTTATTCAATAATATATACTAAGCATTATATTGGTTATATGCAATATGGGATTACAAAGAATAGGTAGGGGTCCTTGCCATGAAAGAGCTCACACTCTAGTGAAGGATTAGGCACCTTTTGTTTTAGACATATGTATTCAGTTTTTAGCAATGTTTAGACCAGCACTTTCCCATATTTCCCATGGGACTATCCTATCAGAAGGCCAAGTACATTTAGAAAATGGGATATACATAGAGGATAACATAGGAGGATACAGAAGGCCCTAAGAAGTCTTACAGAAAAAAATTTAACTTAACTTGGCATTTCACAAAATTATGTTACTGCATCCTTTATCACCTAGCACCTATAAACAGATCACGGCACTTTAGAAAATGTTGATTTGGGCACACAGTTTAAAAAATGTATTCCTATATATTTCCTAAGGCACTGAAAACACAAACTTTTAACATTTTTCACATTTTCAGAAAATACATGAAAGAGTAAGTTTACAAATTCTTGGGAATTATAAAAATAATTTGAGGGATGGGGTTAAGAGGTAGGAGGGAGAATAACAAACAGAATAGCTTTCCCAGACCATGGAAAACTATCTGTAACTGTAAACTATGGTCTATAAAGACTAAAAATATCCATACAATTTAAAGAACAGGTGATTTAAATACATAATCATTTTACCAAAATCTGTGTTCGGTGAATACACTGTTTAGACTGTTTCAAACAAACATAACTTAAACTGCAATAAGCTTTACTTATATTCTTGATTACATGTACAGGCAAGACATTACATGCTCCATGTAATGTCCAATATGGACATTAATTCTCCATATTGCTAACATTCATTATCTTTCTGCCCTCTTCTGAATTTTAAGTTTGTAACTGATCTTCTCTCTTGATCTAGCTAATGGAATTCCGGTATTTAGGCACTTCTAACTGCTGGTTTAATAAAAGAATCTTAGCAAGATTCAAATGGGAAAATGTACCCTCTTCCTTATAGCTGCAGAAAAGCAGGTAGAATTCTATTCTATATCATAAAATTGCCTTTACAAATACTATTTTTTAAAAAACAGTACTGTCAGAACCCGGATTCAGTGTTGCTATATACTTTGAAAATAATATAACTTTTAATTAAAGTCTGTAATTCTGATTGTCTGATTTAATAATTTGTGGCCTTGTTAATAATATTTAAAATAGCATTCTGATTTCTGAAAGTAATAATAATTTGTGGCCTTGTTAATAATATTTAAAATAGCATTCTGATTTCTGAAAGTTTCTTTGCAAATTTATTTAAGCCGAGGAAGAAAATCATTGGCACATTCCTTTTCTTGCAAATATATGGTCACATACACACATCTGGTTATGTATGATTTCTTCTTTAAAGGAAGAGTTTTCGCTCTCTCGTCTTGTTTAAATTAGTAACAGGTGCTGTGACTAAAACAACACTTGCATATAATATTGAACAGGGAACTGGCAGCTCAGAAAAAAAATAAATTGGTCTCTGGATATGCAGTCTCTTTTTAACACCAGGTAGTAAAATTTTGCTTTCTCCATATTTTCCCTAGGTGGCAGAAAGTGTTATCCTCACCTGAGATTGTACTTTTACTTCTCAAAAGTCATTAACTTACTGATTCTGCTCAAGCTTTCGGGTAGTTCTTGTAGACAACTGCAAAAACAATAAAGGTTTCCTCACTTCTGGAGGGGCTAAACTATCTAGCAGCCTTAGAGTCTCTTCAGCTGTGGCTATTACAAAATGTTATTCTCACTAAAGTAAAGCTGTGGTGATTTCTCGTTCAAGGCATCGTTCTTCTTATCTTTATTAACCAACTGGTTTCCTCTGCTAACTCATTCAGATGTTACTCTTTTTCAAGATCGGGCAGCAAACTAAATTTAAAAATTGAATGAATGAATGAATGAATGATTAAATACATAAATAAAATTCATCCCCCTTGCGAGCCCTCTGCAAATATTCAGGTTAATTTTATATATGTGTTGTTCATAAGAATATGTTTTAGTGATTATTTCCTGTCAATAGGGAGGTCTTGCCTCTGACTTCATCTGATGGTTCTTAACTGGATTATAATTTGTCTCCTTTAAGTACAGCCCAACTTTTGCTTTTATGCTTTGAGGTTTGGTCCTGGCCACTTCTGAACTGGGTCCAAAGACTACAAAACTTCTAAGGCAGGTTTTCTGCTCTGAAAATCTTTCTGCAAGGAACCTATTTAATCACTTTTCTTGGAAAATAAATCTTTACTTGAGACCTGTCCGTCAACACAAGAGAAACCAGGACTGCTCATTTCCCTTTCACCGAAGAAGACTGGCAAATGACCACCACTAGAATGACAGGTGCATGACTGAGCAAGCACGGTGAGGGTTGCTACTTGCTACGCTACCCTTCCTGAACTTTCTGGCTTGATTATTGCCTCAATTATAAATTGAGGGGCATCTATTACCAGACTAAGTGAAACTAACTTTACTAAAAACAATGGACCTGTACCTAGGTATTGTTCTTATATTCTTGGCTTTGGAAACTCAAAAAATACAATAATAATACATTCCTTAAATGCTGTTTGTTCTCAATTACCACAAAACACTAAGGGAGAAACTCCTTTGATACCAGTGTCTTTTACCTGAATAATATGTGCCATGTTTGGACAACTAGAGGTAAAAACCTCCTTTAATGTTCAGAGTATAGCACTGGTTTATCACAATAAAATTTGTGGGAAAATATGCAGGTCCTTTCCTTATATTTAGCAACTGATGTCCCTTAGTTTTTGTACTCTGTTGATGGGAAATGAGCTGCTTATTCTAGGCTGACAAAAAAATGCTATCTGGCTCTCTGATTTTGTGTAAACCTCCAGCTTTAATCTGTGAGTTTAAGAAAAGGAGTATGATAACTTGCAAAGATACTGATTTCATTGTCAAGCTTACTCACACTCACGGTCAATACACATTTGCCCTGGCTTTGTATCTTCCAGTATTTCCCAGGGGAAAATAGTCACAACATCTGTGAAGCACAGTGGTTTAGAGAAATATTATTCCCAAGTGAGGTTATATATAATCTCAGAAAGATAAAAAATTATTAAAATAAGGTAACAATAAGACTTCTTCTCAACTCTGCTCACTGAGTGATGGCCATTGCACTAAGGTCATATACAATAGAATCCAATAGCTCAGATTTCACCTTAGCCAGCAAAGAAAGGATGTGTACTCTCACTGGCAAGGAACGATGCCCCTATGTTCCTGGCAATTCAAGCTATGTCAAAAAGATGCCAAGCTGCACCAGACTGAGAGCTAGGCTCTATCTACACGGTGTACATGAAAAATGTCCTGTCAGTAAACAAAGGATGTTGCGGCTATCAAGCCATTAGGCACTGCAGCCACCCCTGACTGTGCACCTTGAAGGGACTGGAGAAAAACAGAATACTAGCCCTAGATAGTTAAGGTGTATTATCAAAGGAATGATTTCAGTGAGCCCAGACTCTCGCATCTTCCCATACATAGAAAAGTACTAAATTCATTAACTTGAGATGTCTGGTACAATTTTCTTTAATTAACAGTAATCTTTTGACGTTCAGACTACCTGCTTTTTGTTGCAAAAACTCCTATATATTCTGGCTTCTCCGTTTCCTCTTTGGAACAGTCCCTCAGAAGCTGAGAGGCTGTCTCCTGGGCTTAAGTCCTCAGCAAGTCCACCAAATAAAACATAATTTTCAACTTTTATGTTGTGCATTTGTGTTTTTTTTTCAGTTGACAATGGGCTGATAGCCTTTTATAGGGCATTTAGCAGTTATAAAATTGTACAAGGTATTGTAGTGAGGCTAAAAATGTTAGTGTATGTATAGCAGCAATATTTATAAATATGTTATATAAGTTGTAGCTTTAAAAGACTCATTACAAATGTTCTTACCTGGTTACTGAACAAGTAGTGTTCATTGGCAAAGAAAGTCTAAGTGATAAGGGGAGTTCCTGTAGATTCTAATTTAAGATAAAGTGTTGCCTAAGAAGTCCCAGACCTTATGTTTGAGCTCACTTTTCCCAATAATTCCCTAAAGAAAGGCCTTTTAGCTTATTCTGCCGTAATTCCAGTTTGATTTTGCTTATTTTCTGTCACTTTCACTGATCAACGAATTCTGTTTAAACTTTTATACACTACTCTTTAAATAATAAGTGATTCGGATAAATTTATGGTTTTATGCATATTTGCTTAGCAATTATGATTCTGTAAATTGGATTTTATTAGCAAGACAGAAAGGATGTTTAGTAGAAAAAGCACTGATTTGTGAGCCAGGAGACTTACTGTAAGACGTTTACCTTTTAAGAATGACCTCAATGTATGACATAAATCAACTGCATCGGCCTAATTACTGGAGTCTGAGTAAAGCACATGTTTTCTTTCGAATATGCTCTGTCTCTCTGGTTCAGTAGGGAGTGGGCCAAAGTCGTAACTGTAACATAGTCGTATATGTATATGTAAAACATGGGGTGGGGCAATAACCTTCCCCCTCTCTCAAAGACAATGCATGGAATTGTGGACTTTGAATAAGTATGCATACAATGATCTACATACCAAAAACAGGCAAAGAAATAATTAACATATTATAATATCCATTGAGCAATTTGGAGTATGCATAACTTAGGGCTGAAGTAGTTTAGCCTTTTTTAAAAAGGTTACGCTGAACTGCAATCTGCGGTTAGTAGCCTTAAATTCCAATTAACATACATTGGGCCCTCAGACAAGCTAAAAGAACCTGCTGTGGGATAAAGTAGCCCCGATGAAAGATCTCTACAAAAGCAAGGTCTGGGCCAACTCCTAGGTTCATTCCTCAGAAACTGCAGCAAAGAGCAACACAGCAAGTAAGCACAAAGGAAAACAGGAAGATGGCAGTATCTTTGGAAAGATCATTGGAAAGATTCTGGCTATATCATTGGAAAGATTCTGACCAATGTCACCCATGACCACTAAGCACATACTACCATGCTCACAATGGTAATAAATTCATATATATCCACAGGTATTCTCAATTAGTTAGTTGAAGAATTATAGTAGGGGCCTATTTTGAATAAATTTAATCCCTTATCCATACATTTTCAATAGAGGACAAACTGAAAAATGATTAAAAGCATTTAAACTTTCTTTAAAAATCTACTGTAGTTCTTTAGAAATAGATTTTTGCTTGTTTGCTGTAATTCTTACAATTTGATGAACTAAAACATTCCTTAACTAAACTTTCAAAATGCCTTTCTCTAGACGCCAACACACACAAAATAAAAACCAGCCCCTGCTGAGGTGATCCTCTAAACTTACTACCTGTCTTTAGAAAACAGAGCTTTAATTTTTCGAATATCACAGGGTCCTTTAAGATGCCCATGCCTGCTGAGACCTTCTCCCTAAAAAAATGCAATAAACACATCTTGTTTCACAGGGATTGCGGACTCCTTGAACACTATCGATAGCCCACAAGTTAACTCTCTTATCTAATTGGGAATATACTATTATTTCAAGACTCTTTAGAAATTGACACAGAGAACAAAGATAGGGTAGGAAGGAGAGTTATCAGCTGTGAGCACAAACCCACCCAGGGCGGTGTATTCCTGATAGTACTACTCCTATTTTTGGTGGCCCCCTGCTTTAATGCATCAGAAAAAATAACTGAGGTAAGCAAACGACAGTGTGAAGGATGGATTTAGTTCAGTGGGAAGAGCGCAGATTCCTGCATACCCTAAAGAGGGAAGCTTCTTTTCTGTTTCCAGAGGAACAGGAAGACCACCATTTAGCTGCTGATTAACCCTGAGGAAATCTGTCTTTAAATGCGGTTAAAATGAATAGATATTAGAACAGGACCTAATTTCCTATTTATTTAGGCTATCAGTAATCACTAATGGCTGTTATTAACATTAGTACTGTTAATAAGACGGAAATTTGGTTTTAAAAATGTAGCATAATACTCTTAAAATTTTCATCTTTGTTTTAAACATCTGGAAGCATTGCAGCTAACTGCAAAATATTGTCAGTTATTCTGTACCCCTGAAGAACGGTTTATAAGTATTTCTCATGTACATTAAAACACAATGATAATGAGAATTCTTTTGAGTTCTACATACTACATATTATGTCAAAGAACCATGGCACTTTAAAAAAATTGTTGCCACTGAACTATTGGTTAGAATTTCCCTTGATGTTTAGCAATAAGCCTCAACAATTTACCCTGGCCCTGGTGGTTTTCAGTTTTGATGCTGTACATGAATAGTTTGTGATATGTTTTCAGAGAAAAACCAAAGCTAAATAAATTAAACGATTAAGTTAATACTACTCTGACTCCTATAGTTATGAAGGAAAAACTGTATATACTTTAATGGAACCTAATTATTACATAGTTTTGCATTTCAGCTTAATTCCTATTTTATTGTTTCACCAACAAGACTGCCAACTCCTTAAGCTTTACAGCTAGTCAAGAATTAAATCTGCATTAAATACAGAATTAATGTGTTTTTGGGGTTTAATTTTTTTTAATTAATAGCAAAGTCCAATGTCAGAAGAGTCAATGTACCAAAAAATTGAAACAGAAAATCAAAACTCATTAAAACAATTCCTGTTTGCTCAGCAGTGTATTTTTTACATTCACTGAACATCCCCTCGTCTTTCCCATAATTAAATTTGACTATTGGAATCATGTTTTTTGTGGATCTGAATTTTCAAAGAATGTGATTTAAACGCTGTTAATAGTTTTACCACTTTGACTACTACTAATCCTAACATCGATCCTAACAAATGTGATGCTGTTTTGTACACAATTATATTCAACTGTTTATATTCTAAACAGAATTTTGAACGTAATTCAGTGCTAAACATCCTGCTTAAGTATTATAAATAAAGAACTCTATGGTCTGAACATTTCAACATAATCTTTTAAAGGTACAGTTAAGGAAAACCTATTACTGGAGGTTTCCTTGAGGGCCAAGTCAATTTCTCTTCCCTCACCTTTTGCCCAAGGTAGGCATTCAACAAATATTTACTCGATGATTTAGTAATCTGCATTGATAAAAATAAACAAATATTTCTTTGGTTTAGTATTTACGCTCTTCTAGTTTTCAGAAGTTACTAAATACCATAAACAAAGTGCTAAACTACTATAAATGGTGATGATACTATAATAAGCACAGTTTGGGATCTACTTTTCCTTTCAGTGATCACAATAAATGAAATAAATAAGAACACACAAACGAACACCTTAACAATTTTAAAAATTCAAGATTAGATAATTGACCTAAACAACCAATAGAGACCAACTCCCTCAAAAAGCACATTTGGGACTGCCTCTCCAAAGAATATTATAATTGGCTAAAATTTAATTTTCTAGCTATTATGTCTTATTAAAAAGTCTTTTTTAGTTGAAAATTATCACTTTCGTTTTTTTAAGTAAATTGCACTGAATTTACGTACAAAGCATAACCTCTAATATATATTGAAAAGAAACAACTACAAAAAATCCGCAAAAGGGAAGAGATATGGGAACATATGTATATGTATAACTGATTCACTTTGTTATAAAGCAGAAACTAACACACCATTGTAAAGCAATTATACCCCAATAAAGATGTTAAAAAAAAAAAAAATCCTCTAAGCACCAGACCCTACAAGGATACATCATTCAGTAATCTGTCAATAGCAGATTCATATCTACATTCAATATCTACATTACAATTACCCTAATCTGCAGCAGAATAAACTATTACCTCATCTTTTAAAAAGCTTATTACCAGTACTCCTTTGGTCATTTGAAGGAAAGTCCACATCTACTATTTGGTACTGTAATCAAATGTTCAAAGAAGACAAGTTAGTCCACATAAAAAAGTACAGCAGTAGACACAGCCTTAGAGCAGCAAGTGGTGAAAGCGTTCTCACATCTCACCAACAGTTCCTTTCCTAAGATCATCTTTAATGAAATATAAACTTAAGTTCAATAGGCTTCTTCAACCAATTCTTTTAAACCTGGGAGTAACCTAAAATCCAAAATTAATCCAATGAATCAACATACCAATTTCTCAATTAAGTTATTTCAGCTGTTGTAATCATATCTGACATGCTTGATTGAAATTTGGCATAGTTTTTTAAAGCTACTTAAATGAGGGAATTTTAAACCTCACAATTTCTAAATAATACTAAAACTGATAATACTAAAACTGATAAGGATCACAGATTTCGTATAAAATAACAGAAACCTCTAATTATGGTGCTCAGGGTTTGCAGTTACTATTAAAAGCAACTTTGCATTTTTTCACATCAAAAGGGCTTTGTCTGTCAACATTTCTCATCAGAACAGTAAACTACACTGAGTTTCGACATTTCCACTATTATCCGTAATTTTTATAGGACTATTTTCCATTAATGCTTGAAAACTATGAACTACATTTTATTTGTATCTTATCCGATTAGAGAATATCTATTGTAAAACTGCCACAGACCTCTAGCAATTTCTTTTTCGGGATTCAACCTGCTCTATGCTGCCCACTATAGGAAATGCAATACGGTACAGAGAAATGTAATACTACGCACTAGGGTTACTATTAGTGCAATCCCATTAAAAATTTTTTCTCTGGGTACTTGGGTATTAAGATAGGGTATTCTTGCAAGAGATACAGACTGAGTAGTGGTATCCAAATTTATTAAATTTAAAGAACATCAGTAGGAATAGACAGCACCAGAAACTATATCTTGGTAATGCATGCGCCAGGAGTAGCAAGCTGGTGCAGCAGGGGATGTGGCATGGAACTTACTGAGGCACAGCCTGCAGAAAGATGCAGTTCTGCACTACAGAGGGAATATGAGGGTCAAAATCAACATAAACAAAACACCTCAAAAAAATGGCATGCAAAATACAAATGACTGCAGTAACTGGAAAAATTTGGAATAAACTATTCGTGTAATGCATATTTAAGTTTCATAAAACGAATCTCCTCTTTTCTTAAAACTTTACATTCCTCTTACAAGCAAATGCCGTTAATAGCTTACTTTGGCCTTACATTTTTCTAGCCTTGGGGAAATCGAACCATGTTGTAACCTGATAAACATCAAATTTTATGTTTTTGTTTTCTCTGACTAGAGCATATCCAAAGTGTTCTGATTTTAAATTCTATCCATCAAATATGCTTTAGGACTCCATTTTGAAGACGACAGCTTCTCCTTTTTTCTCAGAGTCGACTGTCCCGTTACACATCACATTTTAAATGTTAATAAAAAAGGCATTAAAACGTTAGAATCACACTCCAGGTCTTTAGCCTTTTCTATCTGTACTGCAAAGCAAAACACATTATTGTATACACATGTGTGTATACACATGAACATACATTGACAGCAAGCAGTCAGTGGCTCAAAAGTGGCAACCTCCCCTTGAAAAACAAAAATATAAAATGTCATCCCTCCATTCTGCCCTTCGAATGAGAAATAAGGCAACCAGATTTGCCCACTGCAGAGCTGGATACTAGAAAAGGCATTCTAACGTTTAACCTGAGACATGGTTAAAATATACAACCCTAGGTCCCGACTCGGACGACTTAAATTTCAGTGTACGTGCCTTCGTTCCCACTCCTGCCCCAGTAGCACCATCCAGGGCCCGGGTCCCGACGGCGACCACCCGGCGCGCCCGGGCTGCGGGCAACCGCGAGGACCGCCCGCTCCGGGAAACCGGGCACCCGGCTCAGGCCGACCGCGAGGCCCCGGAGCAGGGGCGTCCGGGGCGCCCGATGCCTACGACTCAGGCGAGGGGTCCCGGCGGGGCTGTGGACTCTGGCATTTAAAAACTACCGAAAAGTCTCGCTGCATAAGTGACGCGGCGGAAGCCACCGCCGCCGCTTCACGTCGCCCGGTCCCCTTTCCCTCGGAGCGGGCCGGGCGGCCCAGGCGACCCTCGGGGAGATCGCTGTCAGCTGCCGGGAACGTGGAAGAGCAACCAAAGCCACCAAGGCGCCGCGGCAAGTCCCCGGAGCAGTCAGCCGCAGTTTTCCCTTCTCTCCTTAGTTACAAGTCCCCCGGCAGTTTCGGGCGCATCCTTCGGGAAAATGGAAAAAGGGAAAAAGCGTGGAGGTGCTACAAGTCGCTGACATTTTCCGTCGAAGGAGATCCCCTCAGCTCCATCCCTTAAGCAGGATTTCCAAACTCGGACGCATCCTCAGCGGAGGCATTCCATGTTGACAGATCTCTCGCCTCCCACAAAATGGGGCGGAGGAGGTGGCCGCTGTCTCCTGTATGGGCGCCGCCATTTTGTGAGGCGGTGGCGGCGGCGGCTGCGGCGCGGAGGCAGGAGCTCGGGGTGTGTGTAATGGTTGAATAGAATGACCCCCTCTAGGGAATCCCCGGCGCTGACAGTTACGTAAGGGGCTGTGCGCAAGTGCGGCGTTTAGGGAATCCGCACAGCTCGGGCCTCGCGGCTCTGCGGCCCACATCTCCACCACCCCTAGGAGGACCGGTGGGGGAAGGGACAGATGAACTGGTCTCCCACCTGCCCCGCCCCCCCCTCGCCTCCGGCCCCGGCCTCGCTCCTCCACTCCCCCGGCTGGGTCTCCGCCCCTCACAGGCTTCCGAGACACTTAGTGGCCCTTGGGTGTCAGGAACTTCCTAGCCACAGCCTTATTCCGACCGCATTTAAGAGACAAACTTTACTTGGGAAAGAAATCCGTTTCCTAGAGTGAGCACCGGAAGCATGCCGGACTGTATTACATAATTCTTTTCACCACCAAATAAATGGAATCACTACCTGAAATAACCCAGCCAGACCTTTACTAGCCTGTGACCTTGGGTGTTGGTGACTTTGCCCGTAGTGGCCATCGCGGAAATGGGAATAATGATACGTTTCACATCTCGTGAAGCTTAATTAACATTTGTAGCAAAGGGCTGACTGCAGCACCTCTTGTAGATGCAAACTTGTGGTAATATTTGTTGAGATGTTGCGTCTCCCATTTAAACAGCCTATTTTAAGCTTCAAAAATATCGCATTTAAGACACTTGAGAGAAAGCAAAAACATAAGGTTTTATTCAAAATTTGTTTTAAGCGCACTATCTTTAAGATACCTTAATATAAAAATATAAACGTTAATTATTATCGTCAAAGTTCAAAAGATTGCTTCCCAACCAGTTTAATTACTGTTTGCATAACTCAACATAATAATCTTGTCTGAGAAGTGAAACCAACCAAAGTCAAGATGAATTAAGAGCATGACTCTATTTCCACAGAACTAGGACAGGCAGTTCACATTGTATTTAATTTATAGTTTGCTAAAGTTAGTTCGTGGATAATTCATGGAAAATGTGCTAACCAGGCCCCCAAATACTAGCACAAGGCTCAGAAAAGCCGATTCTTTTAGACCTTAAAAGAAAAAAAAAAAGGTGACAGATTGACTTTATTCCGATCAGTGAATGATGCGTAGCGTGAGGAGCTGCCCCTCTGGGATTCCTTTCCCTCCCGAGCGCCACACCGGTTCTGTCGGGCGGGCGGGGATTCCGAGGCGACCCTTCCAACAGCCGGGCCGGGGACGCGAACATCGCCTCCACCCCTAACCCTGGAACAACCGGTAGTGGCCGTTTCCCCGCGCCTCCCCCCTTTCCGCCGGCTTTGTGTGCGTGTGAAATGTGCGGCACATTGCAGATGAACCCTAAGCCCGGCGAGCCGAGTCTATTGTTCCCCGCGAGGAGCTGCCGGGGCGGTGTGGAGCCCGGCGCAGTGCCGCGGCCGGCCCTCGGGGGTCGCTGTGCGGCGCTGGCTGCCCGGCCGTGGCGGCGGCGCCGGAGGCGGCAGAGAGGGAGGCTGGCGGGGAGGGAAGCGGGCAGCCGGCGCGCAGCGGCTCTGCTGCCGCCGGTGCCTTCTGCCCGGGGACGCCCCGGCCGCGAGGCCGCGCGTGAATGTGTGCGAGGGCCCCGCGGAGCTGCGGCCGGAATACACGCTGTCACCCCGCTTTCCACAAACCACCACACAGACCTCCCCCTCCCCACCCCCAGCCCCGCCTGCCCCAGCCCCGCCGCCGCCGCCACCGCCGCCGCCGCCGCCGAAACTCTCGGGCCTCCGGCCGCCCCGGCCCCTCACCGTCGGCTCGCCTTTCCCCTCGCCCGCTCGCGCGCCCCCGGCAGCAGCACCATGTTGAATCGCGTCCCCAGGCCGAGCCGCCTGGGCCGGCGGCGCTGAGAGGCGGGCGAGAGCCGGGCCGCGGGAGGGAGGGAAGGAAGGGGTGGGGGCCGCGCTCGCCCCGCGGCTTCGCGCGGATCCGGCAGTCGCCTGCCCCTCTAGTTTCGCTCCGATTTCTTTAAACTTTTTTAGAAATTCCCCTCCCTCCTTCCCTCCTCTCCCCTTGGCCTCCTGCTCCCTCCTTCCCCTCCTCCTCCTCCTCCTCCCCCTCCCTCCCTCCCTCCCTCCCTGCGCCGCCGCCGCCGCCGCCGCCGCCGCCGCCACCGCCGGCCCATGACTGAGCCCCGCCGCCGCCGGCCGAGGAATGGGCTCCGGGCTCTGGTAGGAAGCGCAGGGAGCGGGGGGCGCTTTTAAAACACCGATCTGGGTTTTTTAAAAACCTCCTTCGAAAAAATAATGGCAAACTCGACGGGGAAGGCGCCTCCGGACGAGCGGAGAAAGGGACTCGCTTTCCTGGACGAGCTGCGGCAGTTCCACCACAGCAGAGGGTGAGAGCAGAACCGGGGGGGCAGCGCCGGGGCGAGCCGGGGCGAACGGGGCTCTCCCGCCCGGGCCGCCGCGGGGTCCCGGCTGACAAGTGCGGGGCTTTCTCTCTCTCGCAGGTCGCCTTTTAAAAAAATCCCTGCGGTGGGTGGGAAGGAGCTGGATCTTCACGGTCTCTACACCAGAGTCACTACTTTAGGCGGATTTGCGAAGGTGAGTGGAAGTTTTAATTTGTATTTCCCTCTCACTGGTCTCCTCCAAAAAGTCTCCTTTGACCCCGGAGTGGGCGCTCGGGGCCGGGGGGGTGGCCCGCGGGGGCCAGAGGCGTTCTTTTCGCTCCCAGCCAGTGGCACGGAGGCGGACGGCGGCGGGGCTGTTTTTGGCCTGGTGGCTCGCGTGCGCGCGGCGGGCGCGGGGCTCGGCGGGCGGGCGGCCCGGCGCCGGCTCGCGCCCTGCCCGGTGCCCGGCCGGCCCGGCGGGGTCTGAGCGCCGCGGCGGGGAGTGCGGGCGTGCGGGGCGCCCGCCCGAGCCCCGCGCCCGCCCCGCGCCCGCGCCCGCCCGCTCGCTCGCGAGTCAGCTCTGCCGCCGCTGCCGCTCTAGCACAGGCGGAGACACAGAGACACACAGACTCTGAGAGCAGTTTTCGTGCAACTCAAAATTAGCGCGGGCAGGTTTAACATCGATAATCGGCTGCGAAATGATCCCGGCAGCCGGGGGCACAGCCTCGGCCCCTTCGCTCTCGGTTTATACAGCTAACAAAAGAAACCAGGACCTGTCTCCAAATAGCCATCTTAGGCTTCAAGGCTAGGCAGAAGCTGTAGGCCTCAAAGAAGGGCCTATGGAGATGGATAGATCTGGGAGAGGGATCGGAATCGGCCCCGGCCCCGACCCCCCCAGAACCTGCGGACGTCGCTCTCCGGAACAGTATTGATCCTTTTGAACTTTTTTTTTTTTTTTTTAGTGTAAACGGACCGCGTTGAGATTTAAAAGGGGGCGACAGAGGGACTTGCGATTGGTTATTGTCCGGGCTTCAAAAACAAAACAAACCCACCAACCCCCCCCGCCCCCCCAAACAAAACAAGTGCTCTTAAATACTGGGCTCTCTGGTGAAAACACGGTGATTCAAGCAGCCCTTGCTTAGTTACTCTTACGGATCGAGCCGAATCACCCACTGATGCCTGAGGTATCTGCAGATCTCTGTAGAATGGGTATTTATTTCAGAGTTAGGTTAGAGTTTTCTTGAATTGTGCACGTTCAGACAAGTGTGGCTGTGTTTTTAACAGGTTTCTGAGAAGAATCAGTGGGGAGAAATTGTTGAAGAGTTCAACTTTCCCAGAAGTTGTTCTAACGCTGCCTTTGCTTTAAAACAGTATTACTTGCGGTGAGTAGTAGTGACTCTTCCAACAGTGTTTGGGAATAAGGGACTTATGGGGAGATTTGTTTCAGCAAAAAGAAAAAAAAATCCCCAAACAAGAAACAAACCTTGCACACCAGTCTAAACTTCTGTTAATTTCAGTCTGAGAAACATTATCCGTAAAGTGAGATTATAATAAGGTGAAAGTTTTCCTCACCTATTTTAGGATTGTTTACATTTTTCATACAGAATCATTACAGGTGACACCCCACCCCCATCTTGGTAAACATTCTTTGGTGACATTGTTATTGATTGTCTGATATCCACAGAGGGGCAGAAGGGTGATGCTTAGTAAGAGTTAAGATAGTTAATGAAACTTTGTATCCCTTGGGAAATTTTTTTCTTTGTTTTGGAAACTCCTTTGCCTTTTAAAATTCTGACTTTAAGATTTTTTTAAAAAATGAAACCTCTGTGTGGAACCGTGTCACTGAGTAGTTTTTCAGTAGAATATTTCTGCATAGCATAGCATGTTGGTGCCTTAAGTGACCAGGATTGTTTTTAAAATATATATATATAAATATATATATAAATATTTTTTTTGAATTTTTTGAATGACTTAAAAAGCTTTAATAGGATTGTTATCTATTTAGGAAAATTAGGGATACTACAAAATAGAATACTTTGATTTGGATTTTCTTTCATTCTTCCCCTTCTATTTTGACTATTTATTTGACAAAGTAAATTTCTTATTTAGTTGGCATGTGATACAGTTTAGATATATATTTTGTGATTCAGCCTTAATTTTTTCTCAGTTTTTCTCCTAGGAATATTTTTATATTGTAATTTCTTATGAGGTCATCTTTTATTTTTAATATTTATTTTACTTACCCATAAAGGCTCTTTGGTTGGTGTTTGTTATTTAAAACTAAAATAATGCTCTTCATATTTATTGCTTTTTAATAATGATGTTATAGGATGGCCTTTTAGGTAATGTGGCTTCTACATAATTTGAGTTTGGCATTTATCATTGCTCCAAATGCAATATCCAGATGTACATATTCTGTGTTATGTTCAGCATTCTGGAATAGGAAATGCAGTAATTGCACAGGTGTACTTTCTGTTGGCTATCTTAGATTGACTTCAGGCTTGAAGCTGAAGAGTTTGCAGAACTTTGTGAGTAGTTACTGAGTTACACAGAAGTCTAGAAAATATTAAATATGGTTAGTTGTTATCTCTTGTGAGGGTGTGATGGCATGTGTCAGAGTGCATTTTAAAATAAAAGACTGAAACAAAACACAAAGTAAAACAAAATTAACCTTCAAAATTGTTGATTTAGTAATGTGGTGAGAAGTAGAAAATTTTTTATTTATGGTGATACTTATTTGCTCATTTTCATTTATAATATTGAGGGGAATACTGTTAATACATGTCCTGGTTTTCTGGTAATCAGTTTGAACCATTTGGATTTTAGACCGTTTAAAATACATGTTAAGTTATGCCTGATATTTATTGGATGATTGATTGATTGATTTTAATATCCAGAAGGTACTGTATGATATATATGTTTCATGGGATGTGTGTTTTTCTGAAGAGTTTACATTCATACTAACAGAGCTTTAGCATAATCAAATGGCTAGACTCCCAGTTTATTATAAGTTACATAAATATTGTTTTTCCAGTTGTGATTTCTATCTTGGGATCTATCATCCATTGATGATACTGTTTTTCACTATGTAGTTTCAGGATTGTTCACAACTCTATATTGTTCTCGGGTCAGTTTGAGTTTTATGCTCTTATTAGAAGCTACATTTTGAACTATGTCCTTAGCTAAACTTGTTTTTCCTCCATATGTCACTCTCCAGGTTTGTTTTTGTAGGGTTGTAGCTAGGCTACTAGGAAAAAAGTTGAAGTATTTGTTTTGGAAAATAAAACCATGTGAAGATTTGCATGGCTTGTAAAGAAATACAAAAGAAATATGCTGGTCAAAAATTGGGTACTACCAACCTTGGAAGATTTTTTTCCATAGTGGTGTAATATTGCACAGTAAGAGGACATGTATTATGATGGGTTTTACACCTTCCTCTGAAAAATCTTAACTGGCAGACAGGATGCCAAACTTTCACAGTAATTCTGTTACTTAACCATGAGTGCCTCTTCATAGTAACCAACAGTAATCAAGTGACTTTGTAAGTTCCTTCTTTGATATGTCAAATTGAGTATCATGGTTTCTGCTGAGTAGATAATGCAGTGTATTTTATAAATCACAGGTGGACTAATTTTTTTTTTAAATGAACTGCTGTTTCATTTGACTTACTATAAGACTGTCATTACATGTGTTCTTGTTTAGAAGTTTAAAATTTGCTGACATTCCTCTGTAGTTAGAGAGGTAGCTGTTAGCCTGGTATTTTATGATATATTTTCATGATATTGCAGACATTTAAATAAAGAAGAGCAAACTAATATGCTGGCCATTGTAACAGACATAGACATCAAATACAGAGACTTGAGTTTAGTGGTCTGCTAAAAGTTAGTTTGATTGTGTCAGACATACTCTTATTCAGTTGTAGATTGTCTACAAAAATTTCTCAAAGTCTAAAATTGAAAATGCAATTGATTATTTGTTTTAACATTGACAGTTAATTTTTTAAAATAAAAGTGCCTACTGATAATGTGTAAAAGTACTATATTTAAAGCTTGGATATTACTCATCTATTATGTCTATGTATTTTGTTTTCAGTTAGTTCCATTCTTGGCATGTACATCACAATATATTCCACAGATGTTCATTATTAGAATACCTTTATAAGTATAAAAGGATAAGTTAATAATTTCCCACATTTTGTAGATGAAGAAGTTAAAGTGGAAAAGTATCTAAATGGCTTTAGGGGCATTTGTTAATTGGAAAAAAAGTTGTATTCTTGATATGTGTTCAGTAATATTTAATTAGTCTATTATGAATTCACTTTGTTAGTCAAAGTGATTTTAAGAAATTAAAATATAATTGGAAATTACTTATGGTTAAATTTATGCCTGAGTGTGTTTATACCCAGTGTGTTCCATATTTACTCAGTTAATTTTATATTTTCATTTTGTTTTGGTACTAAGATTGGGGACAATTTACTCCTCTTACTTTTTGTTAAGAATTTGAAGCCTTGGTATGAAGATTTAGGTAAATATTTCAAATACTTAGTTGAAGAATGTTGTTTTAGCTTACTGATGCCAATAGTACAGCTATAGTCAAGGTTAAGTTGATGTTTCCATTATAAAACTTGATTTTTGAAAAAGAGGTGAAATACCTTGGACTTAAAATTTGTTGTACAACACTGTATGTTACTGATTTTCTTATAAAATGATTTTTTTACATGTACCTACCTTTGGAATAGTCAGAAACTTAATTGTAGAATTGTACCCGCTATAGTGAATTTTCAGTTTCATTGTGAATTTATTTATTTTTTTCCCCCCTTGGTGGATGAAGCCCTGCCTTAAGTTATACCAATTAAAGTTTACATTTATCAGGTAAATAGAATGAATACACTTGTGTGCTGGGTGGTTAGTGTCTACCATGTAGATCACTTTTTTTAAGAGAAAGCCTTTTATGAATCACTTGAGGTTAAATGAAAGAATGCTTTAAAATTGTAATAAATAAGTAAATAAAGTAATACATTGAGTTTGTGTATCAACAGAATTGATAAATGGAGATTGCTCTCCTTATTTAAGGAAGGAAAATAAAAGTAATATGAAGACTGGAAGAAAAATTGTATCTAAATAAATTATTCGTATATGCATTTTAAAATTAATTTTGTAAACTGTAACCTTTCATTTTGAACAAACCTGATTTTGATATCTTCTCATATTCTGTTACAGTTTAGAGGGTGTGCAAACTTGTTGAAAGGAGGAGTGGAAAGTAGAAAAAGTTGAAAGACTTATGAGACCTCAGCTAGGTTAGTGTTGTGTCTTAGAAACCATGTTTTAAATAGCTTAAATTTGCCCTCAAGTAGAAATAAATCTAACTCTTTCCAGGGTGGATAGTTTTCACTGAGGACGCAAACTAAGAACTTAACTGTAACTCCCAGAAGTGTTTATATGCTTTTTTGCATTTAAATTTTCTGCCTTAGCTGTCAACTAAAATTGTCTGCATCTAAAGAGGAGCACTCTTATAATCCTACCTCTTCTCTGTTGTTGATTTAGTATTTTCAGTTGGTTGTGTGTAAAATCCACTATGACTGATAGAGAAGTATATCACGTCTGTGAATATTTTATAATCTGAAATGAAATGATATTGGAAGTTGGAAAAGGAAGGAAAAACAAACATTTTAATTCACTGGAATTTAGGTGCATTAGTCAGTGAGTAACTACTCAATACTGCATGTTTTTAGGTGAAGTATTTAGAGTTTTTTTCATTATTATTTGGGGGAAGGCTGCTTATTGGGCATTTTCCAGAGTTGTACAGTCCCTCCTCAAGTTTGCTAGTAAATGTAGGGTTTGTTTGAATTAGGAAGTAGAGGACACATGGGGGGTGGATCTCTTTCTACTGCTTTCATCTGGCACCACCATCGTCACCACACTTCTGGGTATTCAGGATCAGTTAGAGTGGAGATTCCCAATTTGTGCTGTATGAAGCATTTGTTTTCCTGAAATGTCAATATGTTTCCCTGAAAAAAGGCTAAATGAATTTGAGTAATAACAATAAATTTGTGTTACTTCATTGAAGGACTTCGTAGAGACTGTATTTTGTTAGTGTGAGTTGTGGATCTCAAGGCAATTTGGAGAAACACTGTTTATTACCTCCCTCCCTCCACCTATGGTAAATGATGGTTCCCAAACACTACCGTACATCGCAGGGGAATGTTGGCGGAACATCTACTAAGTTCTGTGGAGCACAGTTTGGGAAACCCTGAGCTAGAAGAAATGAGGGTAAAGGAAGAAAAATTTTAAATATGGAAAATGAGAGGTAACTGTGTATATTTATATAGATATATATACAGATTTAAATGATTTTTATGGTGCTATTATTTGCTTATCTTTATCAATTGCTGTGCAGAATTATATTGGTAATACTTAAATAGTTGTTCGAATAGGGGACATTAAAATTATCTTGTGTTCATTGCCAGGAAGAGAAAGGTAGCCAAATCATTGGTCACATTGTTTTGCAGAATAGTAATTACTGTTGTTGAAATATGATAGTCATGCTAAAATCTGTATTTGCTTCAGTTCTACCATTTTAAAAACATAGGTCATAATCATGAATTTTGATTTTAGGGAAAGCTGTTTAGAAGTAGATCTTGGTATAAGGACCAAACTTACTGGAGATAAAAATGGAGATGTTAGAATTAAAGATTGTCATCAAATATTTTATGGTTTGAAATTATAAGCATAATTGTTATGAAAAGCAAAAGTATTGGCTTTTGAATTTAAAATAAATGTAAATAATATGGTTAGTTCAGTTATCCATAGTAGAGCTCAGGAAATAGGCAGGTTGATTCTTTTTATTCAGAAGTACACAAAAATGTATATATGGTGATTGATACTAGTATTGGTTACCTATCATAAAGGTTATTAATGGATTCACTTAGGATATAAAACTTTTGGGGGACCTGGAATAAAGAGATGGTTTACAGCAAATTGTCACTCTCAGTAGCGTTCAGATTTTCTATGAATTTTATTGCACTTTCCAGGAATTGTGTTATTAAAATAGAGTCTAACATACAATTTTTTGTTTCAAACATTAAAAAATATCACTTGTGCTTGGATACTTTTTGAGTATTCATTATGCTGTGAATTCAAAGTTAATTCTTTTCTACAAGATATATACCCTTGTGACTAAGTATATTGCAGTGATCTATGGCTGGAACTGGAATCTCTTGGTGATATGTAGGAATAGATACTGCATTAGGAATTATTGTCCCCAAATGATAGATTCATATTTCCATTAATATCTAAGTTAGTGTTTGCAGGTCCACCCCATCTTACTGCAAGAGAATTTTATGGTGAGGCTGAATCTCTTGTTTTGGCTCTTTTATCCCATTAGTCTCTTAACAGCTCCCATTTCCTATCATGCCACTGATTTATTGAAGTGGTGGGGTCAGTTGTCCTTTAGAATGCCCTAAATTCTAGATTTGGTTGACTGCTTCCTTCTAGTGTCAGTTAACTTGTTCCTCTATCCCCTGTATCTATTTCCTAAAATCTATTAGATTTAAAGATTGAAAAAATTCAAGTTTAGTATTTTAGGTGTACTTTAATAGGTAGTGCTGTGCTTTTCATCAGATTATGAGGCATATAATGTTTAGTTGTCCTGTTTTAGTGGTGCTAAGATTGATCAGTGGTTTTATGACTTAATGGTCTAAAACTGTATTTTTTTAAAGTGTGCCCCAGGTGATTCTTAAGTACACTGAAGTTTGAGAACAGCTGATCTAAGTGTTGGAATTAAACCAGTTGAGTTGCTGAGATAACTGGTTTAACTTGGCATGAACATGTTGGCCAGGGCTGCATCCAGAGCAAAACCTCTAGGTGACATCTGGTCTAGGGGCACCTGCTCAAGCTGCACCTGTCATCTCTAAGCAGAGCGTGGACACACCCTACTTTGTTTCTGGGCTCTAGAGAAGATAACAAGGGCTCCACTTAAGGGGGAAAAAAAGGGGTAAATGAACTACCAATTTGAGCTTATCATAACTATTTGCATAGTAATTTGGATTTTAAAAAATCAATTAAAAATAAAATTTCTTAATATCTAGGTTTTGTTTTTAAATAAAACTTTATAATATTTTCCAAATGGAATGCCATTTATTTTATTGAATTTACTGACCACTTTTTCTCTTTGTGAGGATTTTGTTGGTCTATCTCAGTACTGCTTAGGGGAGTTCATTTATAAATATAAATATATTTATATATAAATATAAATATATTCAATATAAATATACATGTTCATTTATAAATGAACATGTATAAATTCCTTTAAAAATAACAATACTAACAATAGCTTGTTTTGTTTAATGCACTTTATCTTCATGTTTCAAACTTTTCATATGTAAGATTTTATTTTTATCATTTCAGATTTCAGAAGTAATTGATGTTATTTAATCTCAGAAAAAATAACACTTAGAAAAGAATTTCTTTACACCACTCAGACTCTTTTCTTCTGGAGCATAGGGGCTACTAAAAAAAACCAAAAAAGGCTGTAGGTTATTATCCAGCTTTCAATCTTAAGTGTCAGCCATAATTGCCACTTGGTAAGGTTTATTTTATATATTTTCAAGCCACACTTTCTCCCCTTTACCTTTCCATTCTTTTCCCTGGTGATAGACCTGCTTTACATTTCACAAAGCTTTGTTTTATACATAACCCTCCATTATCCACAGTTGTTAAATATCTTCAGGTATATTCCATGCCCTAGTATGTTTATCTTTTGCTTCTTTCAGTAAATGAGTTTTTTCATTACTGTGTAATGGGACCAAGCCAAAGCATTGCTTTTTATGAAGTAGGATTTGAATAAAGTTGTACAAGAATGTATTATTTTAATATACATCTTAATGGGATACATGGCAAGTATCTTTAATTCTTTCTTTCTGAGTTCTTAACTATTGTACTTGGTAAATTGTTCAGTGGTCAGCTGCTCTGTGCACAGAGATGATGTTTATTATATAATTATAATATACACATCTTTCATGGTGACGTGTTTTCAAATGAAATTTGTTTTTGCTCCTCTCCTAGCCCACTGGTTATTTTAAATAAATAAAATGTTAATATTAACATATATGAGGTCAGTAGGAACATTCTTCCATTAAAACAAGACAAAGCAGAGGCCATAGTTAGGGGTCCTAACCTGTTGTAGTTTAGAGGTGGGGTTGAATTTAAATGTGTCAGTAATAATGCCCAAGTTGATCACACTTTCCATAATGGTTCATAGGTTAAGTGAATTTTCAATGTACTTGAGCACAGATCAGACCATTTAGTACTTCATAAACAGTATTTAGTACCTAAGCAGGCTGTACCTCCAAGTGCACTCACAAGTAATAGGTCAAGAGTGCTTAAGTGGTTTGGTATAGTCTTTTTAGTTTACACCATTAAAAAGTCAAACTTCTGAATTTTTGAGTAGTTTTTGCCAGGTAGCCCCACATTGCGATGTATTAATTTAGTAGTAAAAAATCTGGTTGAGAGAGAAATGATAAACCTATCATTTTTTTTCCTTCCTATGTTTTCTTTCTTCAGAATTGTTAAATCTTTTTTTTTAAATTTTATTTATTGATTGATTGATTTTTGGCTGCGTTTAGGTCTTCATTGCTTTGCGTGGGTTTTCTCTATTTGCGGTGAGCAGAGGCTATTCCTCATTGCGGTGCGCGGGCTTCTCATTGTTATGGCTTCTCTTGTTGCGGAGCACAGGCTCTAGGCACGCGGGCTTCAGTAGTTGCGGCACGTGGGCTCAGTAGTTGTGGCTCGCAGGCTCTAGAGCACAGGCTCAGTAGTTGTGGCGCACGGGCTTAGTTGCTCCGAGGCATGTGGGATCTTCCTGGGCCAGGGCTCGAACCCGTGTCCCCTGCATTGGCAGGTGGATTCTTAACCACTGCGTCACCAGGGAAGTCCAGAATTGTTAAATCGTTTTTTCGCTTTCTGTATGTGAAGTCTTGTTTACACTTCATTTATATTGACCAGTTGTTATTTTACCACATTTGTTTTGTGTTTTCCTTTTTATATGTGATGGTGTGTATATATATATATATATACACATTATTATAATTATTATTACTGTTGTTTAATCATTTGCTGTCATTACAGTTATAATGCCCTTTCCTCCTAAATGTAAGTGTATATTACTTAAGAATAAAAACATTCTCTTATGTAACAATAGTAAAATAATTAAATTCAGAAAACTTAACATGAATATAATCATATTATCTGTATTATATACAGATCTTATTCAAATTTTACCAGTTGCCCCAAAGATGTCTTATAGCTGTCATACCCAACCATCCCTAATCTGTGATCTTGTATCACATTTAGTTATCTGTAGTTCTTCAGTCTTTTGTGATACTACCATTTTTGAAGAGTATGGGTCAACTGTGCTATAAAATTTGGATTTTTCTGAGGTTTTTTTCAGGATTAGATTTAGGTTAAGTATTTTTGGCAGGAGGTATGTGATGTCACTTTGTCCCATTATTGCTGACATTAACTTTGGTTAAGGTGGTGTCCTCCTGGTTTCTCCATTGTAAAGTTTCCATTTTCTGTTTTGTAATTAGCAAGTGACCCGTGGAGACATACTTTGAGACTGTAGATATCTTGCTCACCATCAAACTTTTACCCAGTGGTTTTAATATCCATTGATGATTCTTGCCTCATTCAGTTATTATGATGGCTGTATGATGTTTATATTCTAATTTTATCATTTCTTCTACATCTTATTAGTTGGCAATCTACGATATGGAAAATATTTTTATTTTTTATTAGATTTTTATATTATACAATGGATTAAAATCTATTGCAGTTATGCATTTTGCTGCTTCAGTTTGGCCAGGAGGAGCCCTTTCAAGCTGCCTTCTGTGTATTTTTATCAAGTTACTATTATTTTTGAGCTCTTTCTTGCCTTCTGACAAAATAAGATCTTCTAGAGTCAACTTGTGTTTTGCTTTCCCTGATGTAGCATCAGCTATTTCTTCAAGAAGTCCTGGTTCCTTTTAGTGTGGAATGGTATATAGAAACCAAATCTGGGTGGTAGATGTACCCATTGTTATTGGGTTATCTTTTCTTCTGGGCCCTTTCAGAGGACAGAGCTAGGAAGTTTACTTATTTTAAATATGAATATACACACCTTGAAAATCATAAGGCTATACTGATATCTCTAATTACAACCCACACACGTTTTCTCTTGCCTTCTTCCATTCCATGTATCTCCCTTTAACTGCATTGAGAATCCTAATTCCTAACACCAGTGTATTTACTTATCTTGTTAGTTTTGTAACACATCGAGAATAGTTTCAGAATTGTTATACCCATACCACTACAAACAACAAACCCGCCAAGTAGAGTTACAAATTTGTTTGCATTTCTTTTTGTGTTCAGACTGACTTTATATCTGTAAATAATTGTGTTAAAAAAGGTTCACAGTGACTGGATTCTATTTTTCTGGGTATTGTTATTCACTTAAAACAGTGAAGTTTACATTTTCTCCATTTGTATTCAATTTTGTGTTTTCCCCTTTATTTATTCCTTTAATTTTATTTATGAATATATAAAACCCTT
Organism: Globicephala melas; assembly: GCF_963455315.2. NCBI lineage: Eukaryota > Metazoa > Chordata > Mammalia > Artiodactyla > Delphinidae > Globicephala > Globicephala melas. The sequence goes on along the minus strand of NC_083323.1, from coordinate 66,028,236 downwards.
AGGATTCTAAAATCAAAATTTAAGCAAAGATATGCTTGGAGTTTACCCTCTACCCTCTTTTCTTCCCTGTCACTTCTGCCGCATTCCTACCCATGCTCTTTTGGTAACCAATAGTTGCTGGTTATCCTTCCTGTTTTTTTGTTTTTCTTTTGTTTTGTAAAAATAAGGAGATATATACATGCATTTTTAGTTCCCCATCTTAACATTAAGAATGCACACTATTTTTTTATTTTGCTTTCTTTCATTTAATATATTGGGTTGGCCAAAATGAAATTTAATATATTGGTTTGTGCGGGTTTTTATATGATGTTATGGAAAAACCCAAAGGAACTTTTTGGCCAGCCCAATATCTTGCCTATCACTCTAAGTAAGTTCATAAAATTCCTTTTTTTTAACAGCTGCATAGTATTCCATTGTGTGGATATATCCTACTTTATTCATCCAGTCTCCTACATAATGACTTAGGCTTTTCCCAGTATTTTACAATAACAAATAATGTCACATGAATAATCTGCAAATCTAGTAGCCTTATGCAAACGAATTTTCAAATTTTTGGAGATGTATCTTCAGAGTAAATCACTAAAGTGAGGATTGATGCAATAATCAAATAATAAAGGCATATGTATTTGATTAAATTCTGCCCAATTCCCACCAGATTCTCTCCAAGTAGGAGAGAACTATTTTGCATTCCCATCAGCAGTATATGAAGGTACCTGTTTCCCATAGCCTTACCATGTGTTTGTCAAGCTTTTGAAGTTTTATCGATCTGGTGGGTTAAGAAATGGTATGTCACTATGTTGTAATTATTGTGGCTTATATAGCATGTTTTAATATTTGGTAGTGCCATTCCCATCTCATAGTTCTTTTTTTACAAGGTTTTCTTGGGTATTTTTTTATGGGTTTTTTTCCATGTGAACTTTAGCATTAATTTGTTGTAGTTTCAGAAAAAAGCTTTTTCTTTCTTTTTTTTTTTGAGTGGGGATTGCATTAAATTAAAAACAATTACCTTAGGAGAATGGACATGATGATACTGAGTTTACCTCACCAAGAAAAATGAGTCTTCTATTCAATCTTTTTGTGTCATTCAAGAGTCTAAAGTTTTCCTTTTACAGGTTTTTTTTTTTAAAATTAATTAATTAATTAATTTATTTTTGTCTGTGTTGGGTCTTCGTTTCTGTGCGAGGGCTTTCTCTAGTTGTGGCAAGCGGGGGCCACTCTTCATCGTGGTGCGCGGGCCTCTCACTGTCGCAGCCTCTCTTGCTGCGGAGCACAGGCTCCAGACGCGCAGGCTCAGTAGTTGTGGCTCACGGGCCCAGTTGCTCCGTGGCATGTGGGATCTTCCCAGACCAGGGCTCGAACCCGTGTCCCCTGCATTGGCAGGCAGACTCTCAACCACTGCGCCACCAGGGAAGCCCCTTTTACAGGTTTTTGACATTTCTTAAATTTATTCTTAAGTATATTATCAATTTTCTTGCTATTGTAAATTTGGTTTTCTCTTCCATTATATCTTCTAATTATCATTTATATGAAAGTTACTGATTTTTTATATTGTAATCTGGCACCTTAATTGTTTTGCCACTTGTATTAGTTTTATCATTGATTAAAAATTTTTTTTAGACATACTAGTATGTCATCTGCAAATGGGGATAACTTTACTTCTTTTCTAAATTTTACACCTTTAATCATTTTCTTTTGTCTGATTGTATTGGCCACTCTGAAATAGTTAGGGAGACTAGGGCATCTTTTCCTTGCCTTGATGCTGACCTTAGTTGGATGTTTCTATCATTTCCTCATTGAGTAGGACACTGCCTGCTGTGTGCTCTTGATGCAGTCTTAGCTCTGTATGTTCTATTAACATAGTATTTCTATATCTGTTTATGGAATGAATAATACTGTTAGACTTAAAAGTCAGATTTAGTGATATCCTTCATATGTTTATCTACTAGTGTTTGACTTTAATTTTTTAAAATCTGTGATTATTATCAGTGTTCAAGAGAGGAACTAATACTGATTATTAAAAATTTTAAATCTTATTTTGCCGCTTATGCTTGAATGTGAATATTTCTCATCTTCTAGGAATTTAATATATAAATAAAAATCAGCTAAAATGCTAAATGATAACTTTGGAGGAAAATTACCTTTGTCTATCTGTCCATTAAGAGCTCTTCACTATTTCATTCTTTGCTGGCCATTGCATCACTGGTTATACAAAAACAAGGCAATAATTTTGTTTTTGTTTTTAATTCATTGCTTGATTTTTATGTTATTAAGACTAGGATAAACTACGATTTGATAGTTGTTTGATTTTTATCTTCTCAAGGTGAGAAGTAATTGTCTTTATTTAAAAGTCGTCTTTATAGGTTATCTACCCTGTGGAGATGAAAAGCAAATTCATGCTTTAGTTACAACCAGAAATCTTAAATGTTTGGGTCTATCCATTCAAATCCATTATCACTAAATCAAATGTGTTATGTTTTTACATTGTATATTTGATCCTCAGAATTAGATATAATTTGGCTATTAAAGTCTTGCTAATTCTGAGAGTTGCTTAGAACATTCCTCCTTCTTTATCCCCCTGTTTATAAACTCTGGGGGTTAGTTTAAGTGGATGCGTGTGTACGTGTGCACACATGCAGCACTATTTATTAGCTTTAAGCAAATTGCTTGGTAATTTCTTGGTCAGTTTTTGGTCATACCAGATCTTATAGATATTTACCTTACACATTTAAGTCTTACACGTTTCAGGAGCTAAGCTGTGTGTATATAATATAAATATTATATGCAAATTTGATGTTTTATAGAGGCCTAGTAATATAGCTTATGGAGCCTGAAAATTTAGATTCCTAAAGATAGGAGCAGGAAGTATGTACTTAGCAACAGTTGGATATGACTACTGAACCTATCAATTCATAGCATCATCATTCTTAACTAGAAGGGCTCTTAAGAAGGTGGTCTAGCCCCAGGCTTTTTGGTAGGCTAGAAATAAGGATATTTTTTCTGGTGGACCTGCATAAGGATAATTGACTTGTCTTAGGTCACTATTACTGAATGATAGGAGGGGGAATGTAGAAGCCAATTCAGAGCTGCCTTTATTACTCTAGCTACTCTGTTGTGATTTAAAAGGAATAAATGTGGAAAATTGTTGAGATTTCTTTGCTACTACAAAACATGACCTTTACTTTTACTTTAAGATGACTTTACTGACTTATACCATCTCTGAGGCGTAGGTATTAAATTGTTGGCCAGTAGCAGTGATAAATAAGCGCATGATTTATCATTTGTATCCAACAGTCATATCTCTTTCCCTTTCCTGTCCAGAGGATTATGTTTATAAGAGAGGTGAGTATTATTGGAGAACCCACAGCAAAATATAACAATCACTGGGAAAAGTCACTTTTTCTTCAGATATTCCTTATTTTTAAATGTTTTTCTTGGAAAAAGTTAAATTTGCATATTTGATAATGCTGGCCCCTATTTTTTTTTTAAAATAACAGGAATACTAATTTAAAGTTTTCAGTCTGATAACATTATTTTTTAGATGGAGACCTCTACTGGAAGTATGAAGCAATAGATGGATTCTATTATACATTGTAAAATATCTAGACAAAGGAATGGTAGGGAGATTTATTTTTAAAATAGTGTAAAGTAACCTAGACATCTTTAAAAGAATCTTTCTATGATACTTTAGATAATAATGTACTTTTGGTTTATGACATCATCTTAAGTTTTTAAAAAGCAGAATTTTGTTTTTTCTTAGCTGTTTATGAAATTTGCCATGTGCCAAGCACTGTACCAAATGATTATAATAACTCATTTCTTCTTCATACCTCCCAATCACATAGGTACTGTTACTATTATCCTGATGTTAAAGAAGAGAAAACAGGACAAAGGAGTTTAAGAGTCTTGTCCAAGGTCACACAGTTAGTAATTTTAGGAGCTAGTATTCAAACCTGGGCTATCTGGCTCTAAAAAAGGCGCACTGTATTGTTTTCCTTGAACTCCACGTGGTTTCATCTTTATTAAAAAAAGTGTGTGGAAAAAAAAAAAAAGTGTGGGAAGAGAAGCACCTGAAGGGAATATTAGCAAAATATGAAAATGGTTGGGGTAGTTGTGGGATTGTGGCTTTTTATTTAAAAATCTTTTAATAAATCTTTTTACAGAAGACTTGTTTGCTGCAGTACAGTTTATATAGTATAGCTCATTTTTACAAATATGCATCTCACTGGATTTTTACAGCTTTACAAAATAGGTATCATCCTATCTTATAGATGAGGAAAAAAGCCTTTAAGTATCATTGCTGATAAGTAATGGGGTCAGAATTAGAGTTTAGTTTTGTGAATTATAATTTGCTGCTCTTATTTTATCACCAGAGTCTTGGGGGCCAAGTACTTAAAAAAAAAATTTTTTTTTATTTACCTCTTAAAGCTCCTCATTCAACACTGATACATTGTAGTTGTACTGAATCAGATCCCCTGCTATGGGGAGGTTCTTATGAACTCTGGTGGGTATGGTGGGCCTCTCAGCTAATGGGGAATCTAATGTGGGGAATTCTGAATGAACTGAAAAATTCTAAACAGAATTAGTAGTATAGTATCCCATTGATGTGGCCCTAAGCTTAACCTTTTCTTGTGCGGTTCTATGAAACAAGCACCGAGAGTCAGTTCTAGTAGAATGTATATTAGCATTGTGATAAATGTGGCATTTTGAGCAATTTTATGTAGCACTTAAAAATTTTTTTTAGGTGAAATAGACACCCATCTCTTTTTATAAGCTAAAACAGAAGAGAATCTTGTGTAAGGTAAGAGCTGATCCAGAGTAATACTGGTTTTGTTCAGACTAGCATGTGAAGATCCAAGGATTTTGCAAACAACTATTGTTTTTGAAGAACTGGATACTGGAAATGATGTGATAACTCAGTAGAGGCACTTTGGGCGTCAGGAATGTTCATTATCATCATCATAATAGCTAACATATATTGAACATTCACTGTTTTCCAGGCATTTTGCTCAACCTGCATTATTCTAATCCTCAAAACCATCCTGCAAGATTGATATCAACATCATCATTTTATAGATAAGGAAACTAAGATTTAGAGAAGTTAAGTTAACTTGCACAAGGTCACACAACTACAAAGTTGTGGAGCTGGAATTTGATCCAGGTCTTCTGGCCACCAGAGACCAAACGTTTAACCATATGCAGACTACTGCCCTTTATTCATTCAGTGAATAATGGCTGATCATTTATCATTTTTCAGACACTATTCTATGCACTGGGCATACATTAGTAATGAAAACAGAAAAAACTTTCCCTGTTGGAGCTAGGGAAAGGAGACATAGTAAACAAATAAGTAAAACCAGGTATATTAGAAAACAAATAAGTAAAACCAGGTATATTAGATAATAATAAGTGCAAGAAAAAAAAAGCAGATAAAGGAGATAGTTTTTGGATGGGGAGAGTGTTACATCTTTAGATAGAGTGGACTGGAAAGTCTAAGAGGATGGCATTTGAATAAAGCCCCAAGGAAGATGAAGGAGCAAACCAGGTGGATATCTGGGATAAGAGTCTACAAACAGCAGTGGGGCATGCTTGGTGTGTTCAAGAAACAGCAAGGTTCATAGCTTTTGAGGTGGTGTGAGTAGCCATATTTTGGATATTTGAAGTTCCAAATCTAAATCTTTTCAGGCTTTAATTAGCAGATACCTACTCAGACATTTACTGGGAACCTATCAGCTGTCAAGTTTCATACTTTTCCAATTATAAACTTTATTTTCCTTAATTATCATAGTATAGTAACACACGCTCATTATGTAAAATGTAGAAAATAGAAGGGGAAAATAGTACTATTAATATAATTTTTTCTTAGTTTTCTCTTAGTCTTTTGTCATAAGGATTGAACCTAAAAATCTATCTACAGTAAACTGACTCTCTTTTCTTAGTAAAATGTTAACTCCATTAGAGCAGGAGCCATGCTCTTTATTTCTCTATCTTGGGTACCTAACACAGTGTCTGCTTTATAAGTAAGTGCTCAGTACTGCTTCTTTTGTTTGAATTAACTGTGCTAATCAGTTGGGTACCATATCCTTGCACATTTTTTGAGGAGATACTATGGTTTTTTTTTCATTTGTTTTGAGGTTTGGTGAATGGACAGTCAGTAAGTGTTGGTAGACTTAATGTACTCTGAACTCCAGCCATACTTTTCTATTTATAGTTCTCTAAACATGCCAAGTTTTTCTCCTTTCTTTGCTTTTGTATGTGCTGTTTTCTCTGCCTGGAACTCCTTTCCCTACTTCTGTGCCTGACATACTCCTACCCATCTTTGAAATTTAACATAAATGTCACCTTCTCTAAAAAGCCTTTTCTTATCTTTTCAAACGGCTTGAAGTGATCCTTCTTTATGGTCCCACTTTCCCGCCATTTATACCTCTATTATAAACACTGCTGTAATGACTTTTTCATGTCTGTCTTTAGAGCGCTGTGAGCCCAAGGATTAGGGACTTAGTTTTATGTATCTTTGTGGCCCCCATCATCATAATACAATGCTTATTAGTGCGTAAGAGTTACTGTGTGGCTAATGGAATCAATGAATGAGTGCTGGAAAGGGTCATCGGAAGTCAGAAAAGAAGGAAATTAGTTTGGTTTGAGGGTAGAGAGGAGCTTATTTTAGAGGCCTCGAGCTTTGCATAAAAAGGCTAGTTGGATTCAGGTGGAAAAAAAAAGGGGGACAGGAAGATGGAGGACTTTTTAGGTATGAGGAAAGTGGGAAATGAAGGTATACACAAATGTGTATTAGTTTTGTAAATGAACCTTGCTGAATCACAGGGTTTGTGCATGTGATTGATGGAAGGTAAGATGGAGACCAAAGATTGGTACCAGATCATAGAAGATTTTCAAATCAGGATAAGGTGTTTGACCTTTATTATTCTACGTATAGTGAGGATGTGAGATTTCTGTCGTTGGTTGTTATTGTTTTAGCAGAACAAATTCTTGATGAAAATGATGTTTGGGGAACATTAATCTTACATTGGTGTAGATGTGAGTTAGGGGAAAGTAGTGGCAGGAATGGCAAACACACCTGCCTAATTTGATCAGAAAATGGGATATTATTTTTATCGAGTATTCAGACAAAATATTATCTGAATTGTTTTTTTCATTTTTAAAATTGAAGTATAATTGATATTAACTGTATATTAGTTTTGGGTGTACAATGTAAATGATTCAATATTTGCATGTACTGTAAAATGATCACCACAATAAATCCAGTTAACATCTGTCACCATACATCGTTGGTTTTTAAATTTTCTTTATTTTTTTATTGAAGTATAGTTGATTTACAATGTTGTATTAGTTTCAGGTGTACAACAAAGTGATTCAGTTATATCTATCTCTCCATCTATCTGTCCTTTTTCAGACTCTTTTCCATTATAGGTTATTACAAGATATTGAATATAGTTCCCTGTGCTATGCAGTATGTCCTTGTTGTTTATCTGTTTTATATATAGTAGGGTATATCTGTTAATCCCAAACTCCTAATTTATCTCTCTCATGTATAGTTGACTTTTTTTCCCTTCTGATTAGAACTTTCAAGATCTACTCTCCTAGCTTCTTTCAAATATGAAATACAGTATTATTAACTATAGTAACTATGCTGTACATTACATCCCTATGACTTACCCATTTTATAACTGGAAGTTTGTACCTTTTGACCCCCCTTCACCTATTCCCCACCACACCCCCACCCCGAGGCAACCACCAATCTTTTGTCTGTATCAATGAGCTTGGGTTTTGTTTTTTCTTTTTTGTTTGATTCCACATATAAGTGAGATCATATGGTATTTATCTTTTTCTGTCTGACTTATTTCACTTAGCATAATGCCCTGGAGGTCTATCCATGTTGTCATACGTGGCAAGATTTTATTCTTTTTTATGGCTGAATAATATTCCGTTATATATATATATATATATATGTATATATATAAAAAATGGAATGTATATAAAGGAATATATATATATATAAAATGGATATGGATATATATATATATAATGGGTATATAATGGGTATATATATCACATTTCTTTTATCCATTCATTCATCCATTGATGGACATTTAGGTTGTTTCTTTGTCTTGGCTACTGTAAATAATACTGCAGTGAACATGAGGGTGCATATGTCTTTTTGAATTAGTGTTTTCATTTTCCTCAGAAAATTCTTACTTTACCTAAAAAGTAACAGACAGGAAAGTCATATTCAGAAGGGTTTCAGAATCTTGTAAGTAATATCTTTAAGGTTATTGTAATAAATACCAGTTTTTATCAGACTGTCAATTTACAGAAGAGCAGGTTAATAGAGAATTCCAGTTGTTTTCAAATTTGATAAACCAGGGCTTCCCTGGTGGCGCAGTGGTTGAGAGTCTGCCTGCCGATGCAGGGGACACGGGTTCGTGTCCCGGTCCAGGAAGATCCCACATGCTGCAGAGTGGCTGGGCCTGTGAGCCATGGCCGCTGAGCCTGCGTGTCCGGAGCCTGTGCTCCGCAACGGGAGAGGCCACAACAGTGAGAGGCCCGCGTACTGCAAAAAAAAAAAAAAAAAAAAATTTGATAAACCAATTTTTGCTGCACTTTATTTTTTAAAAATTTTTTATTGGTTTATAATTGCTTTACAATGTTGTTTTAGTTTCTACTGTACAGCAGAGTGAATCAGCCATATGTATACATGTATTCCCTATTTTTTGGATTTCTTTCCCATTTAGATCACCTCAGAGCACTGAGTAGAGTTCCCTGTGCTGTACAGCAAGTTCTCATTAGTCATCTGTTTTATACATAGTATCAATAGTGTATATATGTCAATCCCAATCTCCCAGTTCATCCCACCCACTCACCCCTTTTCCCCCTCGGTATCCATACATATCTTCTCTGTCTTCTACGTCTTTGTCTCTATTTCTGCTTTGTAAATAAAATTGTGTATACCAATTTTTTCAGATTCCACATACATGCGTTAATATACGATATTTGTTCTTCTCTTTCTGACTTACTTCACTCTGTATGACAGTCTTTAGGTCTATCCATGTCTCTACAAATGACCCAATTTCATTCCTTTTTATGGCTGAGTAATATTTCATTGTATAATGTACCACATTTTCTTCATCCATTCCTCTGTTGATGGACATTTAGGTTGTTTCCATGTCCTGGCTATTGTAAATAGTGCTGCAGTAAACATTGGGGTGTATGTGCCTTTTTGAATTATGGTTTTCTCTGGGTATATGCCTAGTAGTGGGATTGCTGGGTCATATGGTAGTTCTATTTTTAGTTTTTTAAGAACCCTCCATGCTGTTTTCCATAGTGGCTGTATCAGTTTACATTCCCACCAACGGTGCAACGGTGTTCCCTCTTCTCCACACCCTCTCCAGCATTTATTGTTTGTAGATTTTATGATGATTGCCATTCTGACCGGTGTGAAGTGATATCTCATTGTAGTTTTGATTTGCATTTCTCTAATAATTAGTGATGTTGAGCATCTTTTCATGTGTTTGTTGGCCACCTGTATGTCTTCTATGGAGAAATGTTTATTTAGGTCTTCAGCCCATTTTTTGATTGGGTTGTTTGTTTTTTTGATATTGAGCTGCATGAGCTGTTTGTATATTTTGGAAATTAATCGTCTGTCAGTTGCTTTGTTTGCAAATATTTTCTCCCATTCTGAGGGTTGACTTTTCGTCTTATGGTTTCCTTTGCTGTGCAAAAGCTTTTAAGTTTCAGTAGGTCCCATCTGTTTATTTTTGTCTTTATTCTCATTACTCTAGGAGGTGGGTCAAAAAACATCTTGCAATTTATGTTAAAGAGTGTTCTGCCTATGTTTTCCTCTACGAGTTTTATGGCGTCTTGCCTTACATTTAGGTCTTTAATCCATTTTGAGTTTATTTTTGTGTATGGTGTTAGGGAGTATTCTAATTTCATTCTTTTCCATGTAGCTGTCCAGTTTTCCCAGCACCACTTATTGACGAGGCTGTCTTTGCTCCATTGTAAATTCTGGCCTCCTCTGTCATAGATTAGGTTACCATTGGTGCATGGGTGTAATCTCTGGGCTTTCTATGCTGTTCCATTCTGTTTTGTGCCAGTACCATACTGTCTTGATTACTGTAGCTTTGTAGTATAGTCTGAAGTCAGGAAGCCTGATTCCTCCAGCTCCATTTTTCTTTCTCAAGATTGCTTTGGCTATTTGGGGTCTTTTGTGTTTCCATACAAATTATGAAATTTTTTGTTTTAGTTCTGTGAAAAATGCCATTGGTAATTTGATAAGGGATTGCATTGAAACTGTAGATTGCTTTGGGTAGTATCGTCATTTTCACAATATTGAGTTTTCCAATCCAAGAACATGGTATATCTCTCCATCTGTTTGTGTTGTCTTTGATTTCTTTCATCAGTATCTTACAGTTTTCTGCATACAGGTCTTTTTCCTCCTTAGGTAGGTTTATTCTTAGCTATTTTATTCTTTTTTTTTTTGCAAGGGTAAATGGGATTGTTTCCTTAATTTCTCCTTCTGATCTTTTGTTGTTAGTATATAGGAATGCTATATAGGAATAGTATATAGGAATTTTGTATCCTGTGACTTTACTAAATTCATTAATTAGCTCTAGTAGTTTTCTGGTGGCCTCTTTAGGATTTTCTATGTGTAGTATCTCTACACTTTTTTTTTTTGAGTGTAGGTCCACCATCATTAGTTTACAGTCATGTGGAATTTTGGATTTTACGTAGATTATTAATTCAGTTTATATTCTGTCTCTATGCTGGAAGGAACTTTTTACAACTTCATTTCTAAGTTCACTTTTTTCTTTTTTCGGTTTATTAGCTCCAGTAACTTAGCAATCTTTATTCCTTTCTGTTTTTCCAAAATCATGTGAAATAGGGTCTAGTGTGGATAAGTATATACACTTACGATGAAAACAAGCTGAACTGAAGACAGCTGTACATCCATTTAGAGTTCTTTATTAGAGTCTGTTTTCTAATATTGGGTATTCCTGGGCACACATTTGTGTGACTAGTATGTGTGGATTATTTTGGAAGGAGTGTTTGGGAGTAAGGAAAATGGTCTAGTGGAATATGCTTAGGGTCATATCTTAATAAAAATCTCCTGAAAGGGCTTTGCTGTTACTTGAAATCTTATTTTGACACTAAACTGATTTGATTTGGTTTGGACATTTCTATATTTTCTCCATTTGTGAGTGATTCTTAAATAGTGATCACAAAAGTTAGGGCTAGTAAAAATTGCCTCTACCCTAACTCATGTTAATGTGTGAAGAAATATGTAACTGAGCAACATTCTGACTACAAATAGAGGACAGGCATTCCCAAATAATAATAATCCATCATTTTGAACGGCATTAATTTTTTCCTAAACTTCCTTACCTGTAACATCCAAGGCATGGGTTTACCTTTGCCTGTAAGAGCAGAGGAGGTTATAACATTGGTAAAATATGGAACTCTGTCTCTGATATTCAGAGAAAATTCAGGAATATTCCCTTTGCTGCCTAACAGGGAGGTTTCAGCCTTCCAAACTGCAGCCCGAATTAAGTAGAAAAGCTCAGCCCATTCCTTTCCCTGTGTCATTATTACAAGGAAAAGGAGTTGAAACTCCTAAAGAAATATCTAGTCCTCTTTCATTGCAGAGTTTGGGATGATTGGCTAAGGACTGGTTTCCTTCACAAAGATCCCTAAGTCAGCATTTTCACATTGTTAATTAGGTAGGCTGTGCAGAAAAGTGTTCTTACTTAAATACAATTTGAAGACTTTGTTAAAGTTTTTAGTGTTAAAAGCTGAAGGTTATGAACCCAGATAGGTGAATTAGCAAATATTTAGTATGGAGTGTTGGTAGGATTAGGCTTTATTTAATATTAATACTTCATTGCAAATTCTTCCTACTGTTGTCATCTGAATGCAGTTTGAGAAAGCATTTCAATTAGACCTCTAACTTGTGGATTATTTTATATTCTTGAACTTGAATAGCCAATGTGGTTCCTTAACCGTTAGTAAGGACATTCAATGAGAAAAGTATTTACTCTGCAATAGTTTTTCTAATATAGTCACTGTATTTCCATTGACAAAGTGATCTCTTTAAGAAACACAAGTTTTGTTTTTCTGGAGTCTAAATAGGCAGAAAGCTTACACTGTCTTTTGACATAATACATAGTCCTTTCTTGAGAAAAACATAGAATATAAATAATTGGATATATATTAGGAAATTATTAATATGGAAAACAACCATTGAGGACATTTCATTAAATCAGGGTAGGTTTAGTCTAGCTTCTTAGATTTTCTGATAGTCTACAAGAATGTTCTGTGTAAGTTCACAAAGAATATAATTTGTTTGTTGTAATGCCATATGTTATCAGTCTTTCAAGGTAGCATTTTTCAAATCTTTGCCCTTTTTTTATTGCTTCATAATTTTTCAAAGGCAAGTTAAGAAGCTCCAGTTAGAATTGTCGATCTATTGCTTCTGCACCAAATTTTTCAGTTGTTACTTATGTACATTGAGGTTGTACATACACATTCACAACTCATTTTATCTTTTTAACAGTATATAATATTCATATTTGTCTCTTATTGTTCCTACTCCCACCACCTTGATTTTTAGTTCTTTTGATATTAACAGTGGCTTTCTTTTGGTTCATACTTTTCATGTACTTTTTTCGTGTCCCTTTATTTTTCATTTTTCTTGAATCTTGGTTTTACATTTAATCTAAGAATACATCTTCTGGGCTTCCCCTGGTGGCGCAGTGGTTGAGAGTCTGCCTGCTGATGCAGGGGACACGGGTTGGTGCCCCAGTCCGGGAAGATCCCACGTGCTGCAGAGCGGCTGGGCCCGTGAGCCATGGCTGCTGAGCTTGCGCATCCGGAGCCTGTGCTCCACAATGGGAGAGGCCACAACAGTGAGAGGCCTGCGTACCGCAAAAAAAAAAAAAAGGATACATCTTCTGAGTTTAACCCATTTATATTTAATGTGATTATTGTTAGCTCTCCCATTTTATACTGTATGTTTTCAGTGTCTAAATTTAATCTGTATGTTCTCTCTCACCTGACCAATAAATTCCAAGAACCTTCGCATACTCTCCTGCCACCCGTTTTGTTGTAATAAGGGTGATGTGATGTTTTAATAATGGATTCTTATGGATATACATTTTTCAAGAAGATAAATCTTCTAAGATTTTTCCTTAATTGCCATATTTTATTTTATTTTTTCTGGATTCATTTTTCTTCTTGCTAGATTACATTCTTCAAAAGTTCTTTGAAAGAAGGTCTTTTTGTGGTCAACTTTGAGATACTGTATGCCTAGAATATCTTCATTTATCACTCATATTTAAGTGATATTTACCTTCATATAAAAATGAGTATGGCTTTTTTTCCCCTCAGTATTTTGAGGATAAGATTTCATTGTTCTTTTGTTGTTCTGGTGTTGCTTTTGAGAACATTTGATCGTTGATCTTGTTCTTTTTTTTTTTTTTTTTTTGCGGTATGTGGGCCTCGCACTGTTGTGGCCTCTCCCATTGCAGAGCACAGGCTCCGGACGCACAGGCTCAGCGGCCATGGCTCACGGGCCCAGCCGCTCTGCGGCATGTGGGATCTTCCCAGACCGGGGCACGAACCCATGTCCCCTGCATCAGCAGGCAGACTCTCAACCACTGCGCCACCAGGGAAGCCCGATCTTGTTCTTTTGTGTGTGATCTCTTCTCACCTTCCTTGTCAGAAGCTTTATTTTTCTCCAGTTTTATTGAGATGTAATAGACATACAGCAAGTAAGTTTAAGGTGTACAGCATAATGGTTTGACTTGCATCATGAAATGGTTATCACAGTAACTTTAGTGAACATTTCATATAGATATAAAATTAAGACATAGGAAAAAACCTCTTTTTGTGGTGACAGCCTTTGAGGTTTACTCTCTTAACGACTTTCATGTATAACATACAGCAGTGTTAACTGTGTTTATCATGTTGTACTTTACATCCCTAGTACTTATTTATCTTATAACTGGAAGTTTGTAGTACCTTTTGATTGCCTTCATCCAGTTCCCCCTCCCGCCATCCTCTGCCTCTGGTAAGTGCAAATCTGATCTCTTTTTCTGTGAGTTTGTTTGTATTACAGTTTGTTTTTGAAGTATAGTTGACCTACAACACTACATTAGTTCCTGTTACACAGCTTAGTGGTTTTTTCCTATATATTTCTAAATGATTACCACGATGTCTAGTTACAATATGTCACCATACAAAGATATTACTTGGTTATTGACTGTATTCCCCACACTGTACATTTTATACCAGAGACTCATTTAATATTTTGCAACTGGAAATTTGTACCCCTTAATCTCCCTCACCTTTTTCTTTCCTCTCCCATCCCTGTCCCTGTCCTATCAGGCAACCACCTGTTTGTTCTCTGTATCTATAACTCTGGTTCTTTTTTGTTATATTTGTTCATTTATTTTGTTTTTTAGATTCCACATATGAGTGAAATCATACAATGTTTGTCTTTCTCAGTCTGACTTATTTCACTTAGCGTAATACCCTCTAGGTCCAACCATATTGTCACAAATGGCCAGACTTCATTCTTTTTTATGACTGAATAATATTACATTGTGTATATATATATATATATATATATATATATACACATATATATACATACCACATCTTCTTTATCCATCCATCTGTTGATGAGGACTTGAGATGCATCATATCTTGGCTATTGTAAATAATGCTGCAATGAACATAGTGGTGCATATATCCTTTCTAATTAGTGCTTTTGATTTCTTTGGATAAATACCCAGGAGTAGAATTTCTGCATCCTGTGGTAGTTCTATTTTTAATATTTTGAGGAATCTCCATACAGTTTTGCATAATGGCTGCACCAAATTTCATTCCTACCATCAGTGCACCAGGGTTTAGTTTTCTCCACATCCTCACCAATACTTGTTATTTGTTGTCTTTTTGATGACAGCCATTCTGAAAGGTGTGAGGTGATATCTCATTGTGGTTTTGATTTGTATATCCCCAGTGATTAGTGTTGTTGAGCATCTTTTCATGTACTCATTGGCCATCTGTATTTCTTCTTTGGAAAAATGTCTATTCAGATCCTCTGCCCATTTTTTGTTGTTGTATGTTTTTTTGATACTGAGTTGTTTGAGTTCCTTGTATAGTTTGGATATTAACCGCTTATCAGCTATATTGTTGGCAAATATGTTCTCCATTCAGTAGGCAGCCTTTTCATTGTGTTGACAGTTTCCTTTGCTGTGCAAAAGCTTTTCAATTTGATGTAGTTCCATTTGATTGTTTTTGCTTGGTTCCCTTGCCTGAGGAGATATATCCAAAAAAATATTACTAAGACTGATATCAAAGGGAGTATTGCCTATGTTTTCTTCTAGAAGTTTTATGGTTTCAGGTCTCATATTTAAGTAAATTTTTAATCCAGTTTGAATGTATTTTTTTGTATGGTGTGAGAGAGTAGTTCAGTTTGATTCTTTTGCATGTAGCTGTTCAGTTTTCGAAACACCTTTTATTGAAAAGGCTATCTTTTCTCCATTGTAGATTCTTGTGTCCTTAGTTGTAGATTAATTGTCCGTATAAGTGTGGGTTCATTTCTTTCTGGGCTCTCTGTTCTGTTCCATTGATCTATATGTCTGTTTTTGTGCCAATACCATACTGTTGGTTTTTTTTTTTTTCCCGATACGCAGGCCTCTCACTGTTGTGGCCTCTCCCGTCACGGAGCACAGGCTCCGGACGCGCAGGCTCAGCGGCCATGGCTCACGGGCCCAGCTGCTCCGCAGCATGTGGGATCTTCCCGGACCGGGGCACGAACCCCTGTGCCTTGCATCGGCAAGCAGACTCTCAACCACTGTGCCACCAGGGAAGCCCCTACCATACTGTTTTGACGACTGTAACTTGTAGTGTAGTTTGAAATCAGGGAGTGTGATACCTCCAGCTTTGTTCTTTCTCAAGATTGTTTTGGCTGTTTGGCTTCTTTTGTATTTCCATACAAATTTTGGAATTATTTGTCCTAGTTCTGTGAAAGATGCCATAGGTATTTTGAAAGGGGTTGCATTGAATCTGTAGATTGCTTTGAGTAATATGGTCATTTTAACAATACTAATTCTTTCACCCCAGGCACTCGGTATATCTTTCCATCTGTTTGTGTTGTCTTTAATTTCTTTCATCAGTGTCTTACAGTTTTCTGAGCACGGGTCTTTTACCTCCTTAGTTAGATTTATTTCTAGGTATTTTGTTCTTTTTGATGCAGTTGTGAATTTCTCTTCCTGATACTTTGTTGTTAGTTTATAGAAATGCAACAGATTTCTGCATGTTAATTTTATATCCTGCTACTTTACCAAATTCATTGATGAGTTCCAGTAGTTTTTTGGTGGCATCTTTAGGACTTTCTGTGTATATTTAGTATCATGTCATCTGCAAACAGTGACAGTTTTACTTCTTTCTTTTCAGTTTGGATTCCTTTTATTGTTTGATTGATGTGGTTAGGGCTTCCATTATTGTGTGGAATAAAAGTGGTGAGAGTGGGCATCCTTGTCTTGTTCCTGATCTTAACGGAAATGCTTTCAGTTTTTCAATGTTGAGTATGGTGTTAGCTATGGGCTTATCATATATGGCCTTTTTTATGTTGAGGTATGTTCCCTCTGTACCCACTTTGGTGAGAGTTTTTCTTTTTTTAATCATAAATGGATGTTGAATTTTGTCAAAAGCTTTTCTTGCATCTATTGAGATGATTATATGATTTTTATTTTTCAGTTAATGTGGTGTATCATTTTGATTGTTTTGCTGCTTGCTTTCCTTGCCCGAGGAGACATATCCAAACATATTGAAACATCCTTGCACCTCTGGATAAATCCCACTTGATCATGGTGTATGATCCTTTTAATGTATTGTTGAATTCAGTTTGCTGGTATCTTGATGAGAATTTTTGCATGTATGTTTGTCAGTGATGTTGGCTGGTAATCTTTTTTTGTGGTATCTTTGTCTATTTTCGTATTAGGGTGATGTTGGTCTTGTAGAATGAGTTCAGAAGCATTTCTTCCTCTGCAGTGTTTTGGAATAGCTTGAGAAAGATAGGTTTAACTGTTCTCTATATGTTTGGTAGAATTCACCTGTGAAGCCATCTGGTCCTGGACTTTTTTCTGTTGGGAATTTAAAATTAATGATTCAGCTTCAGTTCTAGTAATTGATCTGTTTCTTCCTGGTTCAGTTTTGGGAGAGTGTACAATTCTGGGAATTTGTCCACTTTTTCTTGGTTGTCCATTTTATTGGAGTGTAATTGTTCACAGTAATCTTTTATGATCTTTTGTGTTTCTGTGGTGTTGGTCATAATTTCTTTTTCATTTCCGATTTTCTTTTGTACGTCATCTCCCCCTTCCCTCCTTGTCAGAAGCTTTTGAATATATACATATGTGTGTGTGTATGTGTATATGCACACACATATATATGTATATTTTGTCTTTGAAAGGCTTGAATTTCACTCTACTATGTTTAGGTATAGGCTTTTTTCTTATGTTCTTAACACTCTAAGCCATTTCAATCTGTGATCATATATTGAATCTTGTGAAATTCTTAGCCATTAGTTTTTCAAATTTTTCTCTTTCATTTATCTTTTTCTTTGCTTATGGAATTCCTGTTAGGTAGATATTTACACTTATACTACTTTCCCTATATTGCTTTAACTTTTTTCCCTGTATTGCTTTTTCTTTTTTTAGTATTCCTGTTTTCATTGCTTTCTGATGCTCTTTGGGACATTTCCTGGACTCAGCCTTAATGATTACTAAATTGTTTTTCACTTCTGTCCATTCTGTTATTCAAACCATTTAAACATTCTCTATTTCAGTGATTATGTGTATTTTTATAGCCAGTATCTTCTTAATTGGGTATTCCTGTTTCATGCTTCCAATATTTTTCCATGTTTTTCTAAGGCTATTTATTATGATTGTTCAGAATTATTTTGGGGTGATTTTCCTGGTGGTCCAGTGATTAACACCCTGCGCTTCTGCTGCAGTGGGTGCAGGTTCGATCCTTGGTCAGGGAACTAAGATCCCACATGCCGCGTGGTGCGGCCAAACATTAAAAAATTTTTTTATTTTAATTGTTTTTGGGATTAGTTCTGCTCCTTCTTTGAGTAAGTTATTTCTCATGCATTTGGGTTTAGGTGTTTGTCCACATTCCCTGTATTAGTGATGCTCTGGTGTTTCTTTATTTTCCACTCTATTTGTTACTCTTTTATACACCTCAGATGCTAGTTAATTCAGAGAGTGAGAAATGGACATATACCAAGTTCATCCACTCTTGGTAGTTTACCCACGTGTTGCTTCTGTTTCTTAGGGACACTTCTCTGTAGGCATTGCTCACAGTGGTAGGGTGCATCCCTCTCTTCTGTTTTAGTCCTGATGTCTGGCTGTTTCTGCTGGTTTCCTGCACTAAAGTAATGGTAGCATGGGCAGTTATCTACCTAAGAAAATCCACCCTAATAAAAGGGCACACAACTAGAATTCCTAACCCCAGTTTATTCTCCTAATCAGTGGTTGCTGGTTTTCATATGCTCTGTGACTCCCTAACTATGCCCTACCATTATCGGTGTCTTCAAGTGTTGTTGAACTGGATTCTGAGATCCAGCAATGTTTATATTATCTTAGTGTCACCTCCAGAGTAGGATTCATAAGAAGGAGCCAGTAACCAGCAGATGGTGCTGGTCTTTTACCTTTTGCAGGGACCAAAACCCATATCTTACTTTTACAGGTAATGAATGGCTCTAAGTGATTATTAAATTTCTTTAAAGTTCTCAGAACATCTTGGAGTATTAGAGCAGTTTTATGAACAGATAAGAAGAAGATAAATGTATCTAACAATTTATGTCTCTTTCTTCATGTATAAAATTGTGCTGTTCTGGTTACAGTTCATTTTGAAAATCTTTTATGATAGCAATATAATTGACTTGTAAAGTATTGTGATCTATAACAGCTACTATTTATTGAGTGCTCACTGTATCCTGGGTACTGCAGTAAGTGTATATAATGTATAATGTTGGAGAAAGACCAGGATGATTTCTCCAATGAGAAGTTTTAATAGGTTTATAGGAATTGTGGATAACTATTGACTCTTGAGGACAAAAATTATACTGAGATATTTTAGCAACAGTAAATTTCATTAAGGTCATAGAATGTTTTGCCTGTAGAAGAGGGAAGTTATTGAAGAAGGAAATTTAGAGATTGCTCTTGAGAGAACCGAGATGTGGAGAGTTTGTCACTTTTATATATAGTTCATGAGCTTTCTCTATTTTTTGGTTTGGGGGTATATTTGGGTTGACATACAGAAGCATTTCATTGTTGGAGTATTTAATATTTATAGATTATTGCAAATAGAAAAGATCATTTAAAAGCTATTTACTACGTGCTTGTGTGTTTTCTACTCAGATGTGAAAATAGAAAATAAACCGGATATCATTCCAGCTTCCTAAAGCAGTTTAAGTGATCATTATGTTTTATCTAGTTTTTCATCTAAAAGACTATTTTATTTAACTATTTAAGTTTATTTTTAGAATATATCTTTAGATCTAGCCTTTACCTTTATTAAAGCCTCATTTTCTACTCTTATGCTTCCTGATTATACTTGCTAGTGGAACCCAAAACAATGATTGTATAAAATATGAAATGAAGAAGAGAAGACGTAGATTAGGAGGAAATTTCTGGCTTTATGTAGCTAGAGTTTTTTTGCTTGACATTATTTAAGCAGTGAAACTTTTTCCCATTTTTAAAAATTAAACACAATTTATACACAGTAAAATTTACCCTTTTTAGTGTACTGCTCTGCCTCTTTTGACAAATGGAAACAGTTGTATAAGCACCACAGGAAAAGAAGATACAGAATATTTCCATCACTCCCAAAATTGTTCTGTGTCTGTCGGTAATGCAACATTTCATTTTCTGACCCTGGCAACCAGTAATATGTTTTATGCCACAAATTTTGCCTTTTTAAGAATATCATATTAATGGAATCATACCATATATAGTCTTTTCAGTCTGGCTTCTTTTACTTAGCACAATGCATTTGAGATTTATACATATTGCCTGTATTAATAGTTCACTCCTTTTCATTGCTAAGTAGAATCCATACTGAAGATTCTTTGTCATTTCCTAGTTTAGGGAGATTTAGGTTGTTTCCAGTTTTTGGTGATTACAATTACTATATTCCCATATAAGTTTTTGTGTCAACAGAAATTTTCACTTTATTTGGGTAAATACCAAGGAGTAAAATTACTGGGTCATTAAAAGAAAAAACAAATTACTGGGTTATACTGAAAACATGTATTTAATTGTATAAGAAAATGTGAAACCTTTTCAGAATGGCTGAAGCATTTTCGCAATCCCATCAGCAGTTTATGAGAGGGTTCCAATTGCCCCTCCTCCTTGCTAGGGCTTGGTGTTGTTCGTTTTTGAATTTTAGCCATCCTAAAAGATATGTAATAGTATCTAATCATTCTTTTAACTAACTGACTAAGAAGGAGCCAACAACCAGCAGATGGTGCTGGATTTTTACCTTTTCAGGGACCAAAGCCCATATCTGAGCATTTTTTATTTGCTATCTGTGTATCTTCTTTAGTGAAGTAGCTATTCAGATCTTCTGCACATTTGTTTTTTGGGTTTCTTCTTATTGAATTTTGTGAGTTCTTTAAACATCCTGGATGTAAATTCTTTATCAGATATATGATTCACAAATACTTTCACAAACTGTTTGTGTCTTTTTATTCTCCAGTATGTTTATAAAAACAGCTTTATTGAGAAATAACTAATATACAATAAACTGAACGTGTATAAAGTATCCAATTTGGGAGTTTTGCTATGTGTATACACCTGTGAAATCATCACCATGAAGTAATGAACACATTCATCACCCTCAAAAGTCTTCTTCTGCCCCTTGGTAATCTTTCCTCCCACTTATTCCTAGGCAACCATTAATTTTTTTAAAAATTCCAAATTAGTTTGCATTTTCTAGAATTTTCATACAATATGTCCCTGGTTTTCTTTTCTTTTTTCTTATTGGTCTGTTGTCTTTCACTCAGGAAAATTATTTGGAGAGCCATCTATGTTGTCGCATGTATCAAAGTTCATTCTTGTTCAATTCTTGTTCATTGCCGAATGGTGTTCTATTGTATGGATATACCGCAACTGGGTTATTTCTGATATTTGGCTATTACCATAAAAGCCACTATGAACATTTTTATGTAAATCTTTTAATGGGTTTACACTTTCGTTTCTCTAGGAGTGAAATGGCTGGGTAATATGGTAAGTGTATATTTAACTTTTTAAGAAGCTGTCAAACTGATTTCCAGTATGATCATAGTATTTTACATTTTGTAAAACAGCATTTGGTATGAGTTCTAGTTGATCCACATTTTCACCAACACTTGATGGTCAGTCTTTAATTTTAGCTATCCTAGTAGGTGTGTAGTAATATTGTACTAAAATTTGCTTTTTCCTAATGCTGTATATTTTGAGTACTTATCATGTACTTATATGGAATTCATGTATCTTTTTTTTGATGAGGTGTCCATTCATATTCTTTGTGCACTTTTTTATTGGGTTGTTTTTCTTATATTTAATTTTTGAGAGTTCTTTATATATTCAGAATACTGTCAGATACGTGATTTGCAAATATTTTCTTCCAGTCTGTAGTTTGTCCTTTCAAATTTTTTTGAGAAGGGGAGGAGTTTTACATTTTGCTTAAGTTAAATTTGTAAATATTTATTCTTTTAAGTATCATGCCTTTGACTTTGTATCTAAGAATTCTTTGCCTAATCCAAGGTCACAAATATTTTCTCCTGTTTTCTTCTAGGTGGTTTATAGGTTTAGGGTTTTAAAAAAGCTTTATTGAGGAATAATTGACAAATATAATTGTTTATATTTAAAGTATAACACATGATGATTTGATATACATATATATTTTAGAATGATGTGTAGTTTTAGATTTTACATTTAAATGTATGGTCTGTCTTGATGTAAATTTTGCATATGGTGTCACATACGGACTAAAAATACTATCTCTTTCCCTGTAAGTAATGCTTTAATGATGTCCTACAAATTTTGATTTGTTGTGTTTATATTTTCATTCCACTCAACATACTTTTTCGTTTCCCCTTTGAGTTCTTCTTTGACCCATGGGTTATTTAGAAGTATTAGTTTCTGAATATTTGGGGATTTTCCAGATATCTTTTAGTTATTGATTTCTAATTTCACTCCGTTGTGGTCAGAGGGTGTACTTTTATGCCTTGAATTCCTTTAAATTTATTGAGATTGGATTTGTGGCCTTGAATGTGGTCTGTCTTGGTAAATGTTCTGTGTGTACTTGAGAAGAAAGTATATTTATTCTGCTGTTGTTGGTTGAAGTAGTCTATAAATGTCAGTCAGGTCAAGTATGTCGATAGTATTGTTCAAGTTTAATGTATCCTTCCCAATTTTCTGTCTACTTGTTCTGTGATTGAGAAAGGAGTATTAATCTCTGACTATAATTATGAATTTGTCTATTCACCTTGCAGTTTATCACTTTTTGCTTGATGTATTTTTGAAGCTCTTTTAATTTTGTACATAAACATTCAGGATTTTGTGTCTTCTTGGTAAAATTACCCCTTTTTGACCAAGAAGTGACTTTTTATATCCTTGGTAATATTATTTGGTTTGAAATTACTTTGTCTCTTAATATAGCCACTCTAATACTACTGTCAGCATGGTATATATATTTTTTCCATTCCCTTTTAACCTATTTGTGTCTTATATTTAAAGTGTATTTCTTGTAGGCACAACATAATTGGGTTGTCCTTACCCCGCCTTGCCCAGTCTGACAGCCTCTGCCTTTTAACTGTGGGTGTTTAAACCATTTACGTTTAATGTGACTAATGATCTGGTTAGGTTTAAATCCACCATCTTGCTGGTTCTTTTCTGTTTGTCTCATCTGTTCATTTTTCTCTTTTTCCTCTTCTGCCTTCTTTTGGATTGGGTATTTTTATGGTTCATTTTTATCTCCTTTGTTTTTGTATTAGTTATAACTTTTTTTTTAGTGCTTGCTTTAACTTACTGTAGTCTACCATCTGATGATATTACACATATAGTATAAGTACCTTATAGTAGTGCACTTCCATTTCTCCCCTCTTGGTTTTTGTGCTGTTAATTTTCTTATATTTTAATTCTACATATGTTGTAAACTAAGCACTACATGGTAGTTAATTTTTAAAAACAGTTATCCTTTAAAGAGACTTAAATATTAAGAAAAAAAGCCTTATGTGTTTTTTTCACATTGTTACCATTTCCATTTCTCTCAGTGTTTTGTTGTAGATCCACATTTCCATAAAATCTGATCAGTATATTCTGTCTTAGCTGAAAGTAGAAGTCCCAGTTTTTCCTTTTAACCTCTGTATCTGTACTTTTTGCTTTGGGGATTTATGATTTACAGGCTAATTAATGGGTTCCAGTAGGTAGACTTGTATGTGCCTTAATTCCATGCTTTTTAGGTTTTTTTTTTTTTTTTCAGGAAATCTTATATCTCACATTTAAAAGATAGTTTTCATTCTCCAAAGAGGGTATAAACAAGTGGGATTTATTCCTTTATGTATATATTTATCTGCTGCTTACCCAAATATTTCAATATTAGATGTATGTAGTATCTTATAGGTAATCCTGTAGCTCAGCTAATGCTAATATTCTAACATAAGACTAATGTGTCACTTCAGTCTCAAAATAACATGCTTGTTATTTTGCTTCCTCTCTCCCCTCACCATATTCAGAAAAAATAATCCTGTTGAATATATTTTTATTGGTCATTTAGGTCCTCTTGATAAATGGGAATTCCCAGTAGAAATGAAAACTAGTTTATTATACAAAATGCAGCTTTTATATGTTTAGGATCTTCTTCAGTAGTTAAATTTAAATAATTGTATCTTAAATAGCTTAAAGCCACTCTTTAAGTCTGGTTTCTATAAGTGGATATTTTCTTCTTTGGAGAAATTAAGTAGGTGAAAATCTGTATTTACAAAAAAGGACTATTTAGGGGAATATAACTGGCATTTTTTGTTTAAATGGTTTCTTATAGAGTTAATTTAAAATAAGTGTTTGTTCCATGCTTTGAATAATCCAGTAAATGAAGAAATTTCTAATGACTGGTCAGGAATAGCAAGGCAAAAAACACCAACAAACTGAGTTCTGGGAAGTGTGGTGGTGGTGATGGTATGTGATATGGGTTATATCTGTGGAGATATAGTTCATACATCTTTCTCATTGGGGCTAAGAGGGAAAAACTTTTGTTGCTGCTGGTAGTCATCTCGTTGTTGGGGGAGGGGGATGATGAGGAAGATGCATTAAGAATATATTAAGAGACAGTTGAGTTAAAGATTTTGTATGGACAGCCCACTTCTGGCAGGACAGCAGGAGGTTCGCGGTGGACGTGCTTCCCAGTGAACGGTGAAAATAGTTTTTTTTTTTTTAAAGCAGTCATTTAAGGTCTCTGGAAATGGTCCTATAGGCATACCGAAAATAAAGAATAAAATCTGCTAAAACATGGTAAGAATAACCAAAGTCTGTGGTGTTTGAATCAAGACTTACATCCTCTTTCCCCTTTCCTAGTTTAGTAAGATGGAAACTCCACTCCAGATTGGTGCAGCCAAGAACACACCCCCTAGTCTAGCATATCTTCCTGAGAGGAGCAATATGTCAGCTTTTCTCCTCTGGTTCCTAGCTGCTGGGGCTAAGTTCTGGGCAAGTGGGGCTGAGAGGCAGGGGCTCACTTCTACGCAGTTCCCACTCATGCCACAGAGGCTCTCCTTGTGCCACTGAGAATACTGGTACCCCAATCACCCATGCCTCAGCTCTTAAGGCAGCAGTTGCATACTGGGAGAGGGAAGTTGAGCAGACCTGAGGCTACTGACCCCCAGCCCCACCTAGTGTTCAGGTCCCAAAGTTGAGTTGTTAGTCAAAAGTGTGCCACTATCCCTACCTCCAGCTTCAGCGCAATGGCTCAGAGAGTTTGCCTAGGGGGAGAACCAGGCTGTAAAATAGAGAGCTCTGCATCTCTTTCCAAAGGAACTAACTTAATTTGCAACACTATGCAGAGAAGTTCAAGTTTAAGGGTGCTTTGAAAAACAGTGGAGGTTGTGAAAGGCAATTAGGAGGAGATTGGTAGATGCACTGGAAATAAACTATAGGCTGCCTAGTTTGCTGGAGAGAACCAAGGAATTAAGAGCTGAAAGGAGACCTCCTTGGGGTCAGAATAAATCTCCGACGCTGCCCTTGGGAACTATCCTTTCAAAGGAGCCCAGATTTGTTTGGATCAGTCATCTGTGGAGCAGGCTTTGCTTCAGGGCATTGTTGAAAACAATAGAGCAATCAGCTGGCAATTAGTGGTGCTTAACAGCTGAGTTTGGCCAGGGAAAAAGATAGGGAGCCCTGCCCAAACTGCTGTCACCTCATGGTAACTTTGGGAAGCCAAAACTGTGCCTCCTGAAGAGGAACAGCAGGGGCTTCACACTGAGGGAATATGGAGGAAGAGACTTCACTGAACTGCTCCAGTCAGTGACTAAATAAATAAACAAGTGAATAACAATAACAAACCCCAGAGGGAGGCAACCAGTATCCAGAGTTGCTGCAATATTGTATCTACAGTGTCCAGTTTCCAACAAAATATTATGAAACATGCAAAGGAACAGGAAAGTATGACCCATACACTAGAACAAAAGATGGGCAACAGAAACTGAGAATGAGATTGACCAAATGTTGATTTAACAAAGATTTCAAAGTAGCCATTATAAATATGTTCAGAGAACTCACTCTGAGAGACTTTATTCAGAGTGAGTGAACTCAAAGAATTTACTCTCTCAGTGAGTAAAAGAAAGGAAACCATAATTAAAGAAGTAAAGTATGATGATAATATGTATCAAATGGAGAATATCAATAAAGAGATAGAAATTATGAAAAAGAACTAAATGGAAATTCTGGCTTTGAAAAGTAGTAAATGAAAGTAAAAATTCACTAGAGCCTTAATGATAGACTTGACTGGCAGAAGAAAGCCTTAGCCAACTTGAAGATCGATTGATAGAGATTATTCAGTCTGAAGAACAGAGAAAAAAGAATGAAGATTAATGAACAGAGTCTCAGAATAATATGGAGCACCATTGAGTGTATCAACATATAACATACTAGTGGAGGAAGGGGTGAGGGAAGGAGCAGAAATAAAATATTTGAAGAAACAATGGCTGAAAACTTCTCAAATTTATTGAAAAACATAAATCTATGTATTTTGGAACCTCAACGAACTCCAAGAAGAATAAACTCTTAAGAGATTGAAAAAGACACATTATAGTAAAAATGCAGAAAGTCTAAGAGAAAATGTTGAAAGCACCAAGAGAAAAACAACTTGTCACTTACAAGGGAACCCCAATAAAGTTAAGTTGACTTATTATACAGAGGTCAGAAATGCAGCGAGATAACATATTCAAAGTACTTAATGGAAAAAACTGTCAACTAAGAATCCTCTGTCCAGGAAAACTGTCTTTCAGTAATGATGATGAAATAAATACATTCCCAGATAAAACTGAATTTGTTGCCAGCAGACCCACCTTCTAAGAAGTTCTTCAGGCTGAAATTCGAATGACTTAACATAGTAATTTGATCTCTCTCTCTCTCTCTCTCTCTCTCTCTCTCTCACACACACACAAACACACACACACACACACACACACACACACACACACACCCCCAGTAAAGGTAATCATAAGTTAACATATATAAAAATAATAAAAGACAGTATAAATGCATATTTTTTTCTCTGAACTGATGTAAAAAGCATTTGTGTAAAACAATATGTATATAATGTATTTTGGCCTTGTAACACAGAAATTCAGTATCTGTGCCAATAACAGCATAAAGAAGATTTATGGGAACAAAGCTGTGTTGAACTAAAGAAATAACCTGATTGTAATTTAAATCTGCAGAAACAAATCAAGAGAACCAGAATTGATAAATTTGAGGTGAATATAACAGAAGCTATAAATATATACCTGCTCCTTTCACCTCTCAGCTTCTTTAAATGTCATACATTATATAAAGTAATAATCATAACAATTGCTATAACAATTGTAACATTTATAGATTGAGTATTAATGTTTTGTTGATTTTATAACATTTATTAGAATTATATATATATATATATATATGCAAAATAATAGCACAGAAAGGGGTAAAAGGGAATAGAGCTATATAGGAATAACATTTCTAAATCTCACTGGTTTTAGTATAAATCTGGAGCTGAATCTGATAAGGTATGTATGGGAAGCCCTAGAACAAACATGAAGGAAGGAAATAACTAAATATATATACATATATATGTAATCATTAAAGAAATTTAAAAGCTACATTAGAGAGTATTCATTTAATGCAAAAAAAAGCAGTAAAGGAGGAAAAGAGGAATAAAAAAGACACAGAAAACAAAAAGTAAAATGGCAGACATAAATACACCTATATCAATAATGATATTAAATGTAAATGGGTTAAACAATCCACTAAAGTTAGAGGTTGTCAGATTGGATAAAAAATACATATAGGATCTAATCATATGCTGTCTATAGGAGACACACATCAGAAGCAAGTATACAAATAGATCAAAAGTAAAAGGTTGGCAGACGATATATCATGTAAACAGCAACCATAAGAAAGCTGCAGTGACTGTACTAATGTAAAACAAAATTGACTTTTAATAAATGATTTTTAAAATATTCTTGGAGGTAAAGAGACATTTTATATTGATAAGAGTGTCAATCCAACAGGAAGGTATAACAATTATACATATATGATTCTAACCACAGAGCACCAAAATACATGAGGCAAAAACTGACAGAAATAAAGGGTGTATTAGACAGTTGAACAGCAGTATTTGCAGACTTCAGTACCCCACTTTTGATATTGGATAGAACAACTAAACTAGGCAGAAGATTAACAAGGAAGTATAAGTCTTGAGCAGCACTGTAAACCAAATATACCCAACATACATCTATAGGACACTCTATCCAGCAATAGCAGAATAGTACTTGTCTGAAATGCACGTGGAACATTTTCCAGGGAGTACTGTGTGCTAGGCTGTAGAACAAGTTTCAAACAACAAAAGAATGACATTAGTAATTAAAGAAGATTGGGAAACTCACAAATGTGTAGAAATTAAGCAGCATACTCCTAAATAACCAGTGGGTCAAAGAAGACATCAGAAGTGAATTCAGGAAATACTATGAGATGGAAAAAATGAAGACACAATATACCAAAACCTGACTGCACCTAATGCAGTGCTCAGAGGGAAAGTTATAGCTGTAAATGTATATTTAAAACAAAGAAAGATCTCGTCAATAACCTAATCTTCTACCTTAAGACGGTGGAAAAGAAGAGCAAGCTAATCCTAAAGCAAGCAGAAGTAAATAATATACAGCAGAAATTTTATGAAATAAAGAATAGCAAAATAATAGAGAAAATTAATAAAAGCAAAAGCTTGTTCTTTGAAAAATCAATAAAATTGACAAAACTTTTAGCTAGAAAGTTTTTTTGCATTGACCAAGAAAAAAAGAGAAGATTCAGATTACTAGAATCAAAAATGAAAGATAGGACGTTACTATCGTTCTAACAGAAATAAAAATGATTGTAAAAGAATAATAACAATTATATACCAATAAGTTAGATAATTTAGATGACATGGAGAAATTCCTAGAAATATAAACTACCAAAAATGACTCAAGATAATCTAAAGTAAAAACATTGAGTTAGTAATAAAAAAAAACTACCCACAAAGAAAAGCCCAGGCTAGATGATTTCACTAGTGAGTTCTATCAAAAATTAAAGAAAAATTACTACCAGTTCTTCACAAACTCTTGCCAAAGGAGACTTAGTTGGGGGCATGTGTATCCACCTGGTGGAGTGGAGAGGGTGACAATTGCATCAGAGGAAAGGCACTATGGTGTTTATCTTCCCTGTGACTGGAAAATTAAGGATCCCCAGTTTGAGTGGAAACTTCTTTCCATATAGTGACTTCCTGAATTCATTATCCTTATCTATTTTATAAGACTTTAGTTTATGCATGTTCTTGAAGAATACTGTATTGACTGAGTGGCTTTGTTTAGTGACTGCCTTTGAAGGCAGACCTATTGATGATTGAATCCGAATTTATTTCAGAATTGTGAGGTTTTGAGTTTACGAGAGAATACCAAATACTAGTTGCATTTGTTGGTTCTAATACGATAATATTGTCAGTCTGAAGGCATTAATAAATTCTCCATTTTCAGGTTTTTAATGATTTAATTTTAGTGTTTTGATCTTTTATAAGAATAAAATATGTGTACGTGTTCCTTGGGTCATTTTGGGTAAGGTTAGAGTGTGAAGTAGGGTGGAATTTATTGATTTTTTTTCATTTATAGTTTCTATTTTTCATTTATATTTTCTTTACATTTTAGCTTAACAGTTTTCCAGGGGACTTTATTTACTTTTGTATAGCATATTTGTCAAAGATCATTTGGACATATCTCTTTTCAGTCTCACAAATTTTTGAGGTTGGTAGGTCAACTATTGTTATCTTTTTCACCTTTGTGTGTGTGTGAATTTGTGTGAAAGGATGTTGGGCATCCTTTTTTTACCATTTGGGATATAAACAATGACTTCCCATTAGTGTCCCAATATACAGCACCAGTGGAACTCAGATTAAACTCTTTGCCTTCCAAGTTCCAAAGCCTTTTTGTTAACTATCACGGGAAGCTGGTTGTTCAGATTGCTGTTATTGCCAGTGCACACAGCCACGTATTAATACAAAATGATAATGGTAACAGATATCATTTAATGAGTGAGTACCTAAGTTATCAGGCAGTATGGCCAGAGAATTGTAGTAGCTAAAATCTAGATTATTTGAAGACATTCTGAGTTTACTGCTGTTCTTGATCTTAAGCTAGGACAGTGGTTCTCAATAGGGGGCAGTTTTGGCCCCCAGGGAACTTTTGGCAATGTCTGGAACATTTTTGATTGCCATAACTGGTGAGTGCTATTGGCATCTAGTGGGTAGAAGTTAGGGATGCTGCTAAACATTTTACAGTGTGCAGGATGGCCTCCCACAAATTTTCCGGCCCAACATGTTACTAGTGCTGAGATTGAGACTCCAGGATTTAGGTGATTTTGCCCTCATGCAGTGAGCAGTGAGGAAGGTTTGAGGGGAAATGGTGCTTTCTTCTAGTGTTTGATTCAACTATGATATTTCCATGCCAGTATTTCTAAACTAGCCACCAGAATGTCTAGCCCTGGAAAGCTTTAGGTGTCTGCCATCTCAGGGAAAACCTAGAACAACTGTTTTGGATCACTGCTCTGCATGCCTCACCCAGTCTACAAAATGTCTATTTCTCATCCAGATGAGAAAAGAATTTTAAGTTTTCAACTCCTTCTCTCTCAGAAGCTTCTGACTCCTTATGAAAATTTATTCATTCCTATTTTTATAACTTGATGCTCTGAACATCAGTAGTTTCATGGAAGGAAGGCAGACATTATAAAGCTCTGCCATATTGGAACTCTCCACATACAAAGCAGGAGAGAGATACTAGGTCATATTACCTCAGCCAGTGTCACCTGAGCTACATGGTTTGGTAAAGCCAGATTCAACCTTACATATGTCTGACATAAAGCCATACTGTGTTTGTTCCACTACCAGAGAGATGTAAATAGAGCTTAGTTTAAATATATTAAGGAACTAGTCTTTTCACTTTATAAGTTATTCAGGGCTTTTTTCTCTGATCTGCTTGAAGTACTTCATTGCTGACATTTATCTCAGTAATTTCTAGCAGATAAACTGTTTACCTTTTGAAGAATGCTATTAACCTCTGTTATTATAGGAGTCATTGGTGATAATCCAAATGGTACTATCTCTCTCTGAAAGATTTTACTTCCAATAACTAATTAATACAGTGCTAGAAAAGAGAATATTTGCTTGCAGATATTTAGATCTGTATTTTATTTCTAATTAGAGAACTTTTGACATAAGTTAAAATTTTTATTTCAGACAGTATAGTTCATGAGACTCTACAGCAGTGGTTCTCTAAGTGGGGCCCCTAGACCAGCAGCATCAGCATCATCTAGGGGCTTGTTAGACTGCAAATTTTCAGACTGAGTCCATCTCACATCTACAGAATAAAAACTCTGGGGTTAGGGCTGAGCAGTCTGTTTTTTTAACAAGTCCTCCAGGTGATTCTGATGCTTGATAAAGTTTGGAAACTGCTCAACAGAGAGTGTCTTGCTGAATTGAGTTTATTTTAATGCAGTGTACTTGTATTCTTATTGTTCTTTCCACATTTTAAAGCTGTATTATTTATGGGAAGATAAACTGTCCAAATTATTGATTGAATTCAGGTAGCACATATAAAGTACTTAAAGACTTCTTAGGCAGATTTGAGAAATATTTTTTCAAGGGATCACCTTTAAATAAAGCCCTCAAGAGATTTAATTCAGACTCCTGCATTGTGGGAATATAATTGTTTGGTACTTAGGGGCTGCTGAGTTAAACAGACTTCTGAGGCATGAAATCAAGGAATATATAAACACACACACGTGTGCACCTGCACGCTTCCATAGTAACTTCTAAAATGGAAATTAGGGTGATGATAATAGATATTTGAGAGGGAGTGTGCTGGAAACTATAACTGTTGAAAGAGACAAATATCTTAAACTGTACTCTAAAAGATCATGGTGTAGTAAATGTATATAGTGCAGAGACATTATTTTAAATAATGGTAGAAAAAAAGATTTCCAGAGTTGGGTACCAAAAATAGCTTATTTGAAGATGGTTATTTTTTTAAATTGTAGTTTAATTAGTATTAATGCTCTAATTAATGTATACATAATGACTGAATTACCATTGAAATGAGTCTGTTACCTATAATATTAGGAGATATGATAACATTAAATTTACAAAGCTGTGCTATCTATAGCTTTCAAATCTTTGGGCCTTGCTTCTTATTGTACAGACAGTGCATGACTATTGAGGTATTCCAACCAATGACATTATTTTTCTTTTTACAAGTTTTATTTTTTCATGTGCAGGCCATACTACTAAACTCAGGTTGAGCCTGACCTGTAGGTCCCTTTCAGTACAGGTGCTGTATGTATATGTCTTATATTTATTTTTTTTGATGGACTAATTTATATGTTAAATGTTAGTTTAGTTCATACATTAGCCTTTCTTAGTGATATCTTAGATTGTAGGGTCCTAGGTTCAGGGACTATTATGTCTAAAGTTAATAATATACTGAACAAGTGAGATATTTTAATAAACTAGACTATTCAGTAATTTTTCTAATAAGAATGATTAAAATTCCAGATAATGCCTGTTTTTTCAGAGAACACCTTATTAAAGATTTAGGATATAGATGGTAGACTGGAGTAACCTTGTATGTTATTAATTTGCTTTTTTTGTTTTACTTCCAACTTTGGGGCATCTAACCCCCATAACTCTGTATAGAGCCAAGGATATTTGTACTTGGATGTCTGTTAGTGCTATTTCTGAGACTAGTAGGTATATAGGCAAATAGAGAAGTCAGAGAGATGTAGAGAGATGGGGAGGAAGTAGAGGGGAAGGAGAGAGAGATAGTAATAAAAAGACTACAGAGAGAGAGAGAGAAATAGTGATTGATAAAAACACAAAAACTGGGACTTCCCTGGTAGTCTAGTGGTTAAGAATCCGCCTTCCGATGCAGAGGATGAGGGTTCGATCCCTGGTCGGGGAACTAAGATCCCACGTGCTGCAGGGCAACTAAAAGCCCGCGCGCCGCCATGAAAGATCCCGCGTGCCGCAACTAAAACCCAAGGCAGCCAAAAATAAATAAATAAATTAAAAAAAAAAAACACACAAAAACTACAGGGTCTGGATTGATCTCTATTTGCTCTGAAGTTATGTACAGTAATTGTAGCTTACTGCATAGTATATTTGATATTTAGCTCAGTAAGAAAATGAATCTTTTCAGGATTTCTATTGAATACCTTTTTTTAAATTAATGAAAAAATAAATGACTGTTCATTTACAAAATAATAATGTTACATTTCAGAATTAAAACTCAGACTCTTTTATTTAACTGTCCAAATTCAGTGCTTTGGAAAATAATGTGCTCTTTTTTTATCCTGAAGTTAACACTTGTTAGTTATAGAAAACGTGGAAAATTCTGAAAAAATATTTGAAGAAACTAAAAATCGCATATGATTCTACCATTCAGAAATAATCACTTTTAATGTGTTGGTATATTTTCTGCCAGCCTTTAAAAAAATAAATTTTTAAAATTGAGAGCCCTCATATCCTTCATTATTTTTTAAATCTGATATATAATTTCAAGGACTTTTCCATATCTGTAACTAGTCTTTAAGATAATTTTTAATAATTTCCTATTTGTATGTCATCATTTTATTTAACTTTTCTATATTGTCAAATATTTGAGTTGCCATTTTTCTTTCCCATATTAAATTATGTGGTGAACCTTCCTGTTCATAAATCATTATATCGTAAACCTGTAAATTTTTATCTGTCTTATACTTTCCTTCTAGATTCCTAAATGGAGAATTACTGAGTCAGAGTATATAAATGTTTTCAAGATTCTTAATGTGCATTGCCAAATTGCCATCCAAAAACACTGATCTAATTTAACTTCCACCAGCTGTATGTAAGATGCCTATTAAGGAATACACTTGTCAGAACTAGGTATCGTTATCACATTTAAAAATTATCGTCAGTTTCCTTAATGAAAAATTGTATCTTATTCTATCAAATACTGTTAAGTTGAGCTCGTGCACCACAACTACTGAAGCTTGCGTGCCGCAACTACTGAAGCCCTCACGCTCTAGGTCCCGTGCACTGCAACTGCTGAGCCCACGTGCTGGAACTACTGAAGCCTGCACATCCATAGCCCATGCTCTGCAATAAGAGAAGCCACTGCAATGAGAAGCCCGCACACTGCAATGGAGAGTAGCCCCCGCTTGCTGCAACTAGAGAAAGCCCGTGCGTAGCAGTGAAGACCCAACACAGCCAAAAATAAATAAAATTAAAAAAAAAAAAGAAAATGATAGAAGAAAAATCCAGACTTATTATAAAGGAGAAAGAGAATAAGGAGCAAAATGACTTCTTAAAGACAGTGACTGGAAGTTGGGAAGACATGCCCAAATAGATGAGTACTATAATCTGTTTCAAAACAAGCTGAAATAAATGTAGAAAATGATGTAATATATGAAAGAAAAACATGGATTGGAATTAGAAAAGGGTCAAATTAGGTGATAGAACTCAAGAAAAAGTAGAAAAAATACAAAATTTCAGAAATGATCCCTAATCTAGAAGAAATTCAAGAGTAAATAAACATTACAGGTAATGTGTAAAGAGATACAATAGGTGAAAACAGAAATTTTTAATCAAAGAAATGAG
Source organism: Globicephala melas (assembly GCF_963455315.2). Classification (NCBI taxonomy): domain Eukaryota; kingdom Metazoa; phylum Chordata; class Mammalia; order Artiodactyla; family Delphinidae; genus Globicephala; species Globicephala melas. Next base: position 65,993,760 of record NC_083323.1, on the reverse strand, counting down.
AGAATAAATAAAAAATTCAAGAGGAAGCAACAAATATTGAAAGCAAATCAATGTTATAGATAATGCAAGTCCCTATAGAAGAAAACCAAAGCAAGGAAACAAAACAAATACTAAAAACTGTAATTCAAAAAAAGTTCCTAAAATTAAAAAAGAAAAAAAAAGATTTGAAACTGTTTAGTGAAAAGATACACTGTACAGTATATCCAAAAATATTGACCCAGAACAATGACAGCTGATAGAAATGCTAGTAAAATTAATGAACTTTAAAGAAAAAAATCCTTTGAACACCAGGCAAAAAGACTAAATGATTTTTAAAGGAAAGAAAATAAGATTGTCATCAGACTTTTTAACAGCAATGCTTTATGCTAGAAGAAATGGAATAACATTTAAGATACTCAAGGAAAGAAAATGTGAGCCAAGGGGTAATGTGTGGATTTATATCTAGTAAAATGACTTTCAAGTGTGAAAGCCCTGAAAAATCTTTATTGATGTGCAAAAAACCTCAGAGAATGTAAAGAATAAGCTTCATACAAAATAACTAGCAAGGTATGGGCATAAGGATTGGTGGCTAACTTTAGGTATTTTCTCCCTCTTGAAGATTCCTAACTCACAGGGACCTTCATTGGCTCAAATTATTTCAAGTGTTATGCTATAAATGTTCATAATTTGGCTGCATTCTTTAATATGGCAGCCTTGAATAGGAAGGGAATAGGTCTTTTTATTTAGAGTATTTTTTGTATAATGGTGTGAACATGGCTCCTTTAGAATGAACACACTGTTACTACATAGAGCAGAGGTTCTCAATCTTGGTACTCTTGCACTCTTGACATTTTTGCTGGATAGTTATTTGTTTTGGGGGCTGTCTTGTGCATTGTAGGTTGTGTAGCAGCATCCCTGTTCTCTACCTTCTAGATGCCAGTAGCATCCCATCTCTATTATGACAACCAAAAATGTCTCTACATTGCCAGATATACCTTAGAGGGTAAAATTGGCCCTAGTAGAGAACCACTGCTATGGAGTGTTGAGTATTGCTACAGAGAACTTGTTAGTACATCACTGTACTTGATCAACCATGAAGACCCACCTTCAAATTGTAATAGAAAGAAGACCTAATAAAGGAAGTCAGTTAGCCAGGATAATGCCATTATAGATTGGATTATATATTTCATAAGCTTTACTTTTGAAATGGGAGATCGTGTGTGTGTGCGTATGTGCACGCGCACACACACACAATCTGTAAGTAATTATGCATTTATCAAGTTAAGTGCAATATGATAGTTTCAGAAGAGATAAAGTATCAGTGTAAGATATAACAAAAATTTGATTCATAGAATTTCAAAATTGTACATTTTTGTCCCATATTTAATCTTTAATTTTTAATTTACTGAGTTATTTTCAATATTTTACACGTTAACCTTATGTATATTTTCAACATATCTGAACTTTCTGAAAGATGTCTTCTTGATTGTAACTTGTACTACTTCTATGGAAGGATTTACTTATTGGTGTATAGGAAAGGCACCTTTTTTAGGCACATATACTTGTAAGTATAGAAGAAAAGCACTCACTTATAAGTGCCTACTTATCTAAAGGTATATTGAAAAGGTACTGTTCTAGGCATAACACTGAAATAAGGGATACAGAATTTAGGGGTAAGTATTGTTTAACCCCTAAATGACTGCATGACATTTCCTGGAGCTTTTAAGCTTGTATACAAAAATCACAAATTATGCCACCCCTAGATGTGAATGTTTCATTTGAGGCTTCTTTGATTTCATAATGAGCAAACATTAAGTAATAAAATTCATGTAGTTGAAGTTTGCCTTACCTTGGATTTTCTCTGGGACTTAAAAATTTTTTCCAGTTAAGAATAACCCTCAGTTCTCAAATTTTATCGGAATCGAACAGTTTGCTCAATAAAATAAACATTTAGAGGGCTTCCCTGGTGGCGCAGTGGTTGAGAGTCCGCCTGCCGATGCAGTGGACACGGGTTCGTGCCCCGGTCTGGGAAGATCCCACATGCCGCGGAGCGGCTGGGCCCGTGAGCCATGGCCGCTGAGCCTGCGCGTCCGGAGCCTGTGCTCTGCAACGGGAGAGGCCACAACAGTGAGAGGCCCGCATACCGCAAGAAAAAAAAAAATAAAAAAAATAAACATTTAGAGCATAAAATGTTCATTATTATTTTGGAAAAAGTTCAGGTTATCAGCAGTCATTATTTGCTAACCTTGCATTTAAGTACCAAGTATCACGAGATTAATGGATATATTTTCAGACAACATAAGGTACTGCCACTTCAGCTGTTATAATTTTTCTTACAAGTGCTTTATATCTTGGATTGGTTTGAAGAGCCTTACCATAATTCTGGTTTTCAGGCTTTTAAAAATGGAGGTGATCTCTGCTGATTTAATATGATTCATCTCCTTCAGGCCTTGCATTTCCCAGGGTAACATTTCACAAACTGCCCTGTTAGATGTGAATAGGTTTGGAGGTGGGGATTTCCAGCAGGATCTGTGAATCTGAGAAAAACTGCTTGCTGTATCCTACTTAGAGATTGACTACACACAGTAACATATTAAGTGGTTTTAGCTAAAGAAAACTGTTTAACCTGTATTTCTCAAAGTTAATTGACCATGGAATCCTTTTTGTTTGAGTTTAAGAGCTTGAAGAGCAAATATTTTGTGGACCAGTTTTGGAAGCATTATTCTGGTACAAGATGAAACCTGCTGCTTCCTCAGCAACTGTTAAAATGACCAGTGGAGGGAACGTGTTAAAAGTATTAACACAGAAGTAGAGAATTAAAGGAAAAATCTGAAGGATGAAGAAGGGATGCTTTGGAAAGAGAGAGAGAGTAGGTTTAAGAGGATAACTAGCTATAAATTGAAATTCTAGAATTAAAGGAGTTTGGCATATGCTACATTAGCTCTTTTATAAAGAACATAGCTTGTCATGTGATATAGAAAGAGGGCTAGCAGAATTAGAAATTATACTGATGAAAGAGTTTAAATAATGAATTGATGGGTATGCCTTTATATTATTTTTGTATATATTTGTGTTCGATGGTTTTGTTTGTGTTTGTGATATTCTTGATTTATTTGGAAGCAGTCTGCATAGGAAGGAGAAGTTATTCAAACCCTTAACTTTCTTTAGACAGCTAGTTTACACACAGACTTTACTTAATCCCCCCACAGCATGTGTTTTCAGTAATTTCACTCCTTTGGATGGGGAAGCTGGTTGAAAAAGATTGTGACTTGCCTAATACCATACAACTAGTTATTTAAGAAACTGGTACTTGGAACCTAGATCTTTATATTATAATAAATTACCTAATTATGAGTAAGCAGCTGAAACTTGTAATGGACATTAAGAAAGGAAAATCTTTTTCTAACCAGAGAATTTCGTGTAAGTCCTTCAGGCTATTAAGAATCCTGCCTTCTGGTTTTCTTGATTCTTTCTGTCAAAATGGAGGTGATGGCAAGAAGAGATGAAGGCAGTAAACTATAGGGATAAGAGCACTAGAGTGCTCTAAAGTTAAACAAGTTTAAGCCCTGATTCTATCACTTAACTAGTTTGGACCTTGGGCAAATTATTTAACTTCTTTAGTTCTCAGTTTTCTGACTTATTAAATGGATTTAAATAATACCTATCTCATAGTAAGTGTTTCATAATTGGTAACTGATGTCATCATCATAATCATTAGTTACATTAAATGAAAGGATTCAGTTAGAATTGAGTTTCCTTGTCAGAGGCACAGGAATTTGGGCCTCTTTCCCTGGCAGGAGGGAGAATGATCTTACCTGCTAATTTACTTTATAACATAAGACAATGATCTATGATTCAGAAGGCCTAAGTGCCAGGGCCTTAGGTTACTGGAAAAAAACCTTAGATGGATTACTAGTACTTAGGGCTTATATTTTATTATTGTTAAAATAGAAATATCATCCTAACATGAAAATCCAATGAGATATTGGATGTTAATATACTATGTGTAATATAGAGAGGGCCATGAAAATAAAAGTTGTTTCAGAGAAAACATTTATTGAATGCTTAACTCTGTGGAGAAACACTGTCAAGCTCTGAGTCACCATAAAGGGTGTACATTATAATTCTTTATAAGTATATACTATTGCATAACTTATATTCATAAATAGAATTTAAACTACACTTTTTTTCCTCTACAAAATACAACTTTTCTATTTCTAGTTCATCACCAATGAAAAATAAAGGGAATAAACAAGTTCATTTGATCCTTTTGGTTACTTAAAGTAAGAAGAACCTAGCCTGAAGGTAGAGAATCCTTGAGAAAGCTGCATAGAAGGGAAAGGGTGTGGATTAATCCATGTAAGTGTGGTGACCATACTCTTTCAGTCAAATCTTGGAATTCATATTCTGATATACTATGACACTAATATTTAATATTTGAAATTGGTGTTGCCTTATAAAATATGGAGGATAATCGCTGTAAGTATAGGTGATACTAGCATAGATAGTACTTCTCAGATCTTATATTCCACGGGGCATGTACAAGTTTGGAGGAAGAGAGTAGTTGTGTTAAGGGAAAAACTTCTTCCGTAAGGGAGTAGAGGGGAAGGATGTAAAGTGGGCAGCAGTCTTTCCGAAAAAAGATAGTAGATGTCTTTAATTTGTATAGCACTTAAGAGTTTAGCAAATGATTTCTTTTCATATATTGTCTGATTTAATCCTTACAGCACTGTGAAGTACTCCTAGCACTACTCCTTGTTCAGCAGTTTAAACTTAAATTTTAAAAAGATGTACAAAGTTTGTTTATAAACCTATAATTGAAGAAAAGAGTCAATTTTGTATAGGTTCTATTCCTGATCCACGTAGTATTCACGTAATATAATTATAATATCATTTCTCTAATGCTTTGTCAATCTTTAGTTTAAAAAAATTTTCAAGCTATCTAAAGCTCACTTTTCTCTCCTTAGACTGTAAAAATTTTAAATGGACAGGCGTAATATAAAGCTAGGCTTTTAGTGCATATTACCCTAATTAAGCTTCAGAATAATCAGTAACGAATAATGAAGGTGTGGATTATTATCCTGATCTTACCTAGGCACCCACAGTCACAGGACAAAGCTAGAAGTGGAAACAAGATTTAACTGATTCCAAAGTTTTTTATTCTTGTTTTTCTACCCTGCCTATTAGAATTTATTTTCATACACCTTGCTTTTCTAATCTGATCAAGCATTTATAGTGTACACTCAATATTTAAATTTGAAACTTTAGAGAGGGCGTATAGTTTTGATTCTGTAACATTACTTTATTAGATATCACTGAGAATGTTAACATAATATTAGCAGCTACTACGTATTATATCCATGACATATAATGTACTTAGCTCTATTCTCCATCTCCTTTACAACAAACAATACTGTTAGGTAGATGTTGTATCCATTTTACGTATAGGGAAACTGAGGATGAGATAAGTTAAATCATGTACCTCAAGTTCATATATCCAATGAATGGTAGCATTGGGATTCACATGTAGTTTTGATTCTATAGCCCATCTTTATATTGTATTTAAGTATATTCTTATGGCTCCAATATGTCTGTATTTTAATAGAGAAACTTATGAAATCTTTCAGAAGATAAGATATACCCAGGTCTTCCTGGGTAGTATTTGAAAAGTAGTCCTCCAAATAATTGTGAATGATTACATTTTAAAATTGAAATATAACTGTCCTACAACATTACTCAGGTGTACAACATAAAGATTTGATATTTGAATATATTGCAGAATGGTCACCACAGTAAATCTAGTTAACATCTATCACCATACATAGTTACAGAATTGTTTTTCTTGTGATGAAAACTTTTAAGATCTAGTCTCTCAGCAACTTTCAAATATGCAGCACAGTATTAACTGTAGGCACCATGCTGTATATCACACCCCTATGATGTATTTGTTTCATAGCTGGAAGTTTATATCTTTTGACTCCCTTCACCCATTTGGCCCACCCCCCTGCCCTCACCTCTGGCAACCACCAATCTGTTCCCTGTATCTATGAGCTTCATGTGGTATGGATTTTTCCCTTGTGTTTTTTTTTTTTTTGATTCCACATATAAATGAAATAATATGGTATTTGTCTTTCTCTGTCTAATTTATTTCACTTAACATAACACCCTTAGGTCCGTGATGTTGTTGCACATAGCAAGATTTCATTCTTTTTATGGCTAAAGAATATTCCATTATGTATGTATACCACATTTTCTTTATTCATGTATTCATTGATTGACACTTAGCTTGTTTCCATATCTTGGCTATTGTAAGTAATGCTGCAGTATACATGGGGATGCATATATCTTTTTTTTTAAACCACTGAAGCGTACACTTTATTATTATTTTTAATTAATTTATTTGTTTTTATTTTTGGCTGTGTTGGGTCTTTGTTGCTGTGCATGGGCTTTCTCTAGTTGCAGTGAGCGGAGGCTTCTCTGTTGAGGTGCACGGGCTTCTCATTGCGGTGGCTTCTCTTGTTGTGGAGCACAGACTCCAGGTGCGCAGGCTTCAGTAGTTGTGGCATGCAGGCTCAGTAGTTGTGGCTTCTGGGCTCTAGAGCACAGGCTCAGTAGTTGTGGCACACGGGCTTAGTTGCTCTGCAGCATGTGGGATATTCCCGGACCAGGGATCGAACCTGTGTCCCCTGCATTGGCAGGCGGATTCTTAACCATTGCGCCACCAGGGAAGTCTATGGAAAGTATAAATTTTGATGTATTATATGAAACCTATATTTACTCTCTAAAATGGTATCATTAATAGCATTTCATGAAGATCAAGAATTGACTACAGATGAATCTCGAATGAATGTCTTAATGCCTGGAAGTAATACCTGGAAAGAAGATTTCTAATAGAAATTTCCTTCTATCACAATACTGCTATTGGACAAATACTCAAGGTTCATGATTTTATGTAGTTCTTTTCCCTCTCTTTTAAAGAGGTCTCCTACATTATCGGGAACATTCAACTAACTTTAGTGCCTTTCTGAAAACTGTGAAGGAAAGACATGTAGAAGCAGAAATTTTCATTAATATTTTTAATTGGAAACTTCTCTTTGTTTTTTCTTTTCTTCCCTTTGAGTGTGGGTGTTTATAATGCATAGTGAAAAGTTTCAAGGAATTTCCTTTCCTTTTGTGTTCCCCAAACTGAAGGTTTCCCAGCATCTGTTTTTTTTTTTAAAAAATTGATTACTTAATTTATTTATTTTCAGCTGCATTGGGTCATCGTTGCTGTGCGCAGGCTTTCTCTAGTTGTGGCGAGTGCGGGCTGCTCTTCGTTGCGGTGTGTGGGCTTCTCACTGTGGTGGCTTCTCTTGTTGCGAGCACAGGCTCTAGGAGCTCGGGCTTCAGTAGTTGTGGCTCTCGGCCTCTAGAGCGCAGGCTCATTAGTTGTACACGGGCTCAGTTGCTCCAAGGCATGTGGGATCTTCCTGGACAAGGGCTCGAACCTGTGTCCCCTGCATTGGCGGGCGGATTCTTAACCACTGTGCCACCAGGGAAGTCCTCCCAGCATCTTTTTAAATTTTTTAGCACTGAGGGAAGGAATTCTGGAAAAAAAAGAATATTACTTAAGCATATCGTGTTGTTTGATAACTTTTTGTGGAAAATAAGTGTAGACTTACAGGTAATCTTTTATGAGAGTCTAGATGATAGTCACCTGTCTTAAAGCAGTTCCCTTTAAGAAAGGACTATGTATGTATTATCAAAGGACTACAAACTTAGAGTAACACACATCAGAAATGTAACTGTTCTGTTCATTTGCTCTCAATTCTGCTGATCTGATACTCAAGCAAGCTCGATAACCTATGTTCACTCATTCAACATTTATTAAAGTCCCACTACAAAGTTCAAAATAGTGAATAAGTTTATGGGTTCAATAAATAGACAAACTGGGCTCAAATCCTGGCTCCAAAACCCACTACTCTAAGTTTCAGTTTACTCATCTATAAAATATTAGTTGACAACATGTGACTGTCCTATAAGCCAAATAGAACACCATCCTCCTCAGCTGCCTGCCCTGGGAGTGGTGGTGTTTTTGTTTGCCTTTTGGAAGACCAGGTGCATTTTGGATTATATTTAAGTTAGGTCATGGGATCTCAGGCTGGTTCCTCTGGTTTAAAGCCCTTCTGCTGGGCCAATAATTCTTTGTCTATCTTTTGTTACTGAGTTCTTGCATATATTTGCATTGTGGTAAAAGGATGTGGTCTGTGTGATTCTGGCCTAGTAGGTGGTCAATTTTTATAATATTCCCCGTGTGCTTGAGAAGAATATGTATTCTCTAATTTAAATGTTTATTAGATTAAGCTTGATAATCATTTTACCTTTCTATATCTTTATTAATTTTTTTGTATGTCTGGACTATCAATAAATAAAAGAGATGCTTTGAAATCTCCCTTCATAGTGGTAGATTTCTAAATTTGTGTTTGTAAATTCTAACAACTTTTGCTTTAAATATTTTGAGGTTATATTATTAGTGCATACCAGTTTAGAACTATCATGTCTTTCTGGTAAATTGAACTTTTTATCATTAAATAGTGACCCTCCTTAAAGCAAATAATACTGTTTGTTTTAAACCTATTATGTCTCGTATTGATATAGCAGCTCCCATTTATGTGACTAGAATATAACTGGTATAACCTTTGAACCTTTGTGTATATGTAAGAATTAGTAATCTTCCAAAAATAATATATATAAAATAAATTTTAAAAATTAAGAAAAAAGGGGGGCTTCCCTAGTGGCACAGTGGTTAAGAATCCACCTGCCAATTCAGGGGACACGGGTTTGATCCCTGGTCCGGGAAGATCCCACATGCTGAGGAGCAGCTGAACCCATGCGCCACAACCCTTGAGCTTGTGCTGTAGAGCCTGCGAGCTGCAACTACTGAGCCTGCGTGCCGCAACTACTGAAGCCTGCGTGCCTAGAGCCCGTGCTCTGCAGCAAGAGAAGCCACCGCAATGAGAAGCCTGTGCACCGGAATGAAGGGTAGCCCCCACTCACCCCAACTAGAGAAAGCCTGCGCACAGCACCGAAGACCCAGTGCAGCCAAAAATAAAATAAATACAACAACAAAAAATTTTTTTTAAAGAAGAATTAGTAATCTTAAAAATAAATAATGTATCTTTTTAAATTTTGTTTCTTTATTCAGTTATTATCTGGCTATAAACTCTTGAATTAATTTTCATTATTTTTGATTACTGTTATTTTTAGACTTGTTTTTACTATCTTTGTTTATTTTTCCTGCTTTTTCTATATTTTTTAAAAAATACTTTAACATATGTTTTGGTTTATTTGCTTTTTATTCCATTGATAAACACAGCTGGCTTAGATATTGTACGCTCTATTTCTGTCATTTTTAGAATCTTCCCGGGAAATGTTGCCATATGTATTAACAGAGTCTTAAAGTTATAACTTCATCTGCTCTTGAACAATGACCTTAGCACACTTTCACTCTGATTACTTTCAACCAGATCTCTGATTATGGCTTCTGTTTCTGTGGCTCTTAATGCTGGTATTCTTGGACAGTTCAACTTTTTTTTTTAAGACATTCTCTTCATTATTTTATATGAACTTCATTATTTTGTGGGAAATATTTATTTGAGCAAACATTTGTCGATAAACATATTACAAACAAAAGTACAAAAAGTATAAGTGTACAACTCAGTGAATCATTATCAATTATAACCATTACCCAGGGGTCCCCATTTATTTTTCATTTGAACATTTGAATGTTTTTTACATTTACTTATAGATTTACCAGTTTACTTGTTCACCGTTTATTTGACACTCTAAGACCTTTCTGGTATTGCTTTTCTTCTTCTTGAGGTACATCCTTTAGCATTTCCTTTAGTGTAGATATTTTGGTGATACAGTGTTTTTGATTGTCTGAAAGTTCTTTTTCCGTCCATGTTCTTGAAAGGTAGTTTTGCTGAGGATGTGATTTTCTGTGACAGGGTTTTTTTTCTAATAGAACTTTACAACTTTGATTATGTTACTCTACTATCTTCTGCCTGAAATTTTTGGTGATGAATTAGCATCAGTCCAACTGTCATTTCTTAGTTGGTGACCTGCATGTTTTCTTTAGCTGCTTTTAAGATTTTTCTCCTTTTCTTTGGCTTTGTGGGGTTTTATTACCACGCACTTGATATATGCTTCTTTTTATCTGTTCTGCTGGATTTGTATTTTCTTCTTATATCATTTGGGTCTTCCATCAGCTCTGAAAAATGTAAAACATTATCTTTTCAAATCTTTTTTGCTGTACTATTTATTCCATCCTTTGAGGACTCTAATGGCATGTATATTTTTTATATATATATATATCTTTTTTATATATAATAATAATGTTTTTCTTGTTGCTTGCTTGATTTTCTAATTCCACATTTTATTTCTTTAAATATTTTCTCCATGTTTATATTTTATGTCTGATGAATTGGTTATTGTTTGTGCTGTCTAGCACTCATGGTAATTTGTTTCAACGTGTGTTAGGTGGTCTCTGCTTATGACATCATTATTGAAAACCTGGGTGCCTGAACTGAGGCATTTTCTTGGAAAAGGATTTATATTGTGTTACTACTGACCTGGGACTACTTCAGCTATCTTTCAGAGTCCCTAACTTAACATTGGGACTTCTTAAGAAACCTTAACTTAGTATTAAAAATCATGGTATTTCAGCCATGAAGTAATTCTTAGACATTTCAAAATATTAGATATATCACCCAAGGTATTATACTTGAACAAATAATTTGTAAAACCACAGAAATGATTTTCACAGATATGAATATCATCAAATTTAAATAATTTTTCACCATTTGAAAACCTTATGTGTTTCCCCTTGACAGCCAGATTACATTTAAGTGTAGAAAAGCTAAGTCTTTCATTCATTGCCATTTTATTAAAACAGCACTGACATGATGTATACTGAGTGATTGCTATTGAACAGGTTTACTATTTTCACTACTTTCTTCAACAGTGATTTGAGATCAAGAAGCATGTTGTTTAGCCATTGTAGAAAAGGTCTGACAGTTCCTAAAATAGTTAAACATATAATTATCCTGTAACCCAGCAATCCTACTCCTAGGTAGTACTCATAAGAATTGAAAACAAGTATTCAAACAATTTGTTCATGAATGTTCATAGTGGCACTATTCACAACAGCCAAAAAGTGAAAATAACCCAAATGTTCATCAGCTGATGAATGGATAAACAAAATATGATATAATAATATAATTATGTGGAATATTATTTGGCCATACAAAAGGAATGTACTGATAACATACTACCACATGGATGAACCTCAAAAACATGATGTTGTGTAAAAGAAGCCAGACACAAAATGTCACATGTTGTGTAATTTGATTTATATGAAGTGTCCAGCATAGGCAAATCCATAGGGACAGAAAGCAGATTCATGGTTGTTAGGGGTGGGAGTAAAGGGGAAATGGGAGTGACTGCTTAATGTGTACATGGAGTCATACAAATATTTTGGCACTAGATAGAAACGAGACAATAGTGCACTGGAGTCATTCCCTATTGACATTAATTATCTTAATCTGTATGGTAGGGTTTGGTACTGTTTTCTTCAACATTTTTACACATCAGTGAATAATTTTTCAGATGGCCATTTAATTTTGTGAATTGGAGATACGATGAAACACATTAAGAATAATGAAAAAGTACAAATTTAACTAAGTCAACAGTAATTTTTCAACTCTGACTGTAGTCAAGACGAACTGAATGCTAGTCCTTGTAACTTGTGTTCAACCTTTAAGAACATAGAATATAATAGAATTTCTGTGGAAATAAATATTTTACATTTCAAATTTGTGACATATATATTCAAAATTTCTTGTATAACTCAAACTGCTAATGGCTAGTGGATCATTTGATAAATTTCAGGGACTGACAGTGATCTACGCTGGGCACTTCAGGGCCTTAGTTTATTGTTTTCCAACTTTAATCATTTGCATAACCATTTTGACAATATTTTTTATATTCCATAATTTGCAGATAGGGTTAGATTTGCATGTTGATAGCAGAGATCCCAAACAACAGCGACTTAAATGATACAGAAGTGTCTTATTTTGCCATCACCTAAGAGTCTGGAAGTAGGTGAAAAGGGGCTAGTATTGTACTTCTGTCAAACAAAATACTGAGGGATCCAGGTTGTTCTTACCTCGTTGCTTTACCATGCATAGCCACCATTGCCAAGGTCACCTTTTAAACCTGGATGGCTTCTTTAGTTTCAGCCTTCATCTATCTGTATTCTAGCCAGCAGGAGGAGAAAGGAATGAAGAAGAGAGCTGAGAGCGTGAATGCCAGCTCTCTTTTAAGGAAGGTTCCTGGAAGCTGCCATAGGTAACTTTGTTTAGATCTAAAATTGTCCAGAATTTAGGCACATGTCCATACCTACATACGAAGAGCTTGTGAAATGTATTCTTTATTCTGTTGGCACGTGCCCAGTGAGATTTTGAGGGTTTTGTTACTGTGGAAGATTTAGTCTCTGCTTTACTATATCACCTCTACTCTTATTTCCTTAATATTTTTCTTTAACTTATGTTCCTTATTACTTAAATAACTGTATTTAAAACATAAATAAAGAAGAGAACTTAAAAAATCCAGTAGAGTGAAAAGGCAACAATGAGCCTATTTCTTAGATATTTACTCTTGTTAAAAAGGGAGATTAGAGTTATTAGAGAGGTGTCAAAGAAATACTAGCATCAAATTGTTTTGATATACCAAGGATTGAAAGTAATGAGAACCAATTTATCACCATATGAATCAATGTTAGTTTTTTGCCGCAGCCTTCTGCCCTCCCCAAATCATTTCTTATTCCTTACCATTTTGTGAAATGCTGCTCTAGTGCATGTTGTGTACAAGTGTGCATGTGTCTGTCTATATAGTAATATATGCAGATGTACAATTTTACTAAAATAAAATTCATTAAAATTTTAAATTATTAAAATTATTAAAATTTATTAAATTTATTAAATGTTTATTAAAGTTCTTCTAGAATGAAGCAAATAGTATATTTATAAAATTGTTTTATAGTTTAGCATTTTGGTAGTTTACAAATTTTTTAGACTTTTAATATTAAAAGAGTTTATATTTTGCTTGATAACTCAATTTTCTTGAGAACCTTTGTGAATTTTTATTTGAACATGAAAATGTTGATATTTTTGTATGCTGTATTTGTATATTTTATTGCTGGTCACTTTGTTTTTTAAAGTTTTTTTTTGATATGGACCATTTTTAAACTCTTTATTGAATTTGTTATATTATTGCTTCTGGTTTATGTTTTGGTCTTTTGGCCACAAGGTATGTGGGATCTTAGCTCGCCCACGAGGGATCGAACCCACACCCCGTGCATTGGAAGGTGAAGTCTTAACCACTGGACTTCCAGAAAAGTCCCTATTGATGGTCACTTTTACTAGCCACATTGCTGGGTGATTTTAAGGAAGAAAAAAGAATTATACCTATAACTGGGTTGTATTGATAAAAGAGCATTGTCATTATGTTTCTATAGCTCTGTAATTTTATCATTTTGTATCTTGATTTTAAAAGCATATAGATAAGGATATCAATAGTATATGCTGAAAAACTCAAAATACTGAGAGAATATGAACTATCATAATAATATGTAATCACTAGATTATATAAATGTTTAATTAAATTAGAACTGGCTCATCATTACCTGATCAGTCTCAAAGAAAGTATAAACAAGGAAATTCAGTACTTTTGTTTCTAATTATATACTTTATTCTTAGGAAATGGATTACACGGTCTGACAGTATTGTTTATAGAAGTATTTATGGATTTCTATATAGCATTTATATTCAATGGAGATTAAAAATACTAGAATTTCTCAGTACATTTATTATTTGTTTGTGGGTAGGTTAAATTTAGATCCCCCAGGGTTGGGTGCATTGTCTAATTTGTGGAAAAACTAAAACGTTATGAGGATAGTTTGGAATGGATCCAAAGGGGATCAAAGTTCGGACAAGAGATCACATGAGGAAAAGCTAGAGAAATGGAGGTTTTTAAATCTAGAAAATAAACTTACACTTGATTTGTGTACTTGGCAAACATTTATTGAATACCTACTGTGTGTTCAGAATGTTACTGTTCTCTCCTGTTGTTACCACAGAGTGTTAATAGGATATAAACTTTGGTAGAAATAATGTTAGACTGGGGAAAGTACTGACTGGAAGAATTCAGTTTAGCTGAGTTAACATTATCCCCTACTGTGTGCCAGCTACATACTGTTTTGGAGCAATGAATAAGACAGACATTGCAAAAGAGATGGAATCAAGATAATTGCCTCGGCCTTTTTCCTGTCTTATGGTTCCATAACTTTTTTGATTATTGCATTTACATTTTTTAAATGATATTGTCACTTCCTTTCAGTTAAAAAAAGGGTTGGAATTTTGATTTGGATTAAATTTGGGATTTAATCCCCAAATTCTTCTCTTTTTTCCCAGAATTTTCATATAGATGAGTATAAGAAAAAACTATTTAATCCATCTCTAATATCCAGAATAATATGACTGGCAAGATTGGTGGAAATTTATAAATAAAATAATTATTAAACCTAAAAAAATAGTTTCTGGTTTTCACATTACGTTTTTAGTTTTGAATGATATACTCTGGATGTTGAGTTTTCAATTTGATGTTATCTTCTTAGAACACAGTGAAAATTTAATCCCATTACCTCTGTTTCCATGGTTTCTTATGAGTACTTAAATATCTTTCTTATCTTGCACCTTTGAAGAAATTGTCATATTTTTCTTCTGGCTGCCTTTAATAATTATTTTTGTCTTTGTTTTTCAGTGCTCTTACATGTGATAAGCAAATACATATAGATTTTTGAAAAAATACTGTTTGTGTTTGATAATTCCAATATCTGGAGCTCCTTTGAGTGTTTTTACTTTTACCCTTTTGTTTTTGTTGCTGCTTGCATCTCTTTCCTCCTGAGTTTTCTGGTTGTAACTTGATTTGTATACTGGATTGTACTTGAAAACCATTTATAGACGTAATTCGAGACCTGAAATTATATTGTCTTTCTCTAGAGTTTATTTTGGATAGTTTGCTTGTGACAGGAATTGAGGAGCATTAGCAATCTACGATCGCTTTAATCCAATTTTCTGAGCCCACTAAATGACTCCAGCTTAGTCTGTAGTCTCTGCAAGTACTACAAATCTCTTGTTCATCTAACTACTAGGGTGAAATTTTTAGTGTCACAACTAAAAACAGTTATATTTGTTTATTTCTCCCTAGACTCTCCAGGCTGTCAAACATACTTCTCAGTCTCAACGGTCTTTCCCATAATTCTTGCAGGACAAACCCAAAGGCTAAGTTTGACTTCCTGGATTTCTGTCTTCTCTCTTGGTCCAATAAATCTTCACTACTTTGTCATTCTCTGATTTCTTTGAGAAACTTAAAAAAAGAATATTAATATTTTCCAGTTTTTCTGGTTATTGGTAGGAGCATAGGTCTAAATGACCTCCTCTGCCATTTCTGGAAGTAAAAATGCCCAGTTCAGATCTCGTGTTTCTTAAAAACAAAAAAACCTTCACATATTTTTTTTGACATGTCAATTAAACATTTTTTGATTAAATAATAATCTATAATTTCCAATTTACTATATCTTTTCATTGTCTTACTTGAAAGAAGTCTCGTGTAGAAAATAATAATAGTAAAAAGTTGCATATGTGCATTTTAGTTGTTTCTCTTATAAAACCCTATTCTAATTTGAGAAATTATGAATTGATTTGCTAATAATACTGTATGTCAATGTGTACCCGATTTTTTAGGAGAGTACAGTCTTTTCTAATGATGTAACAGTTCCTCAATACATTTTTTCGTAGTTTATAACTTCTTGTAAAGAAACATTTGGATAAAAATTTTTTTTTACTACTTTGCATCAAAGTAATCTGTAGTTCATACTGTTTTTTATATATTCAAATTTAGTCTATTTTTAAAGGTTAATGTACATGTTCATTTGAATAAGATAAACAGATTTAGAATAGCATGTAGTAAATATATTTGCCCTTCAAACTCAAGAATTATACATATAAAAATCTAATCATCATTGTGAAATCAGAGACACAGTTACTCTTTGCCACTGTAGGTAGCAGTCAACTTAACAAATGAATTTTATTTGGTAATTTTACTTAAAATCAGTTGTTTAGAAATGAGTGTGAAGTTTCTGATAGAAATGTCATAATAATCCCTAGGCTGGCCTCCGATGCATACTTATTATCTCTTTGTGGTAAAATTTAAGCTTCACGTAATATTCTTCCTAAGGCAAAAAGTATTTTAAGTTTCTTCTACAGTTTCGAGCACACACATCTCTTCCTCCCTTCATTCTTTATGGTGTGTTTTGTTTGGGGTTTTTTTTTCAGTGTCCTGTTTGCTTTGTTTTGTTTGTTAGATGGATTGGGCAAGAGGTGCTTCTGGAACGCAGCATCTAGTTAAACTCTATATAAAAGGATGTATGGTCATTTTCTAGATAGTATGATTTGGTTATGCTAAGAGTTTTATTTCCTTTGGAGGCAGGGCCTCTGGACTCTGAGTTTCCATTACTGTTATTTCGAAAGGATATTCGTGAGTCAGATATTCATTGGAAATTTCCCAATTTGTTGGAAATTCTTAATTTTTACTTTTAGTTGAATTAGATCAGTGTTTTTCAGTTGGACGTGCTGTTGGCTTTGGGATGGCACAAATCTTTGTGCACTGTAGCATGTTTAGCATCCCTGGCTCCTGTCTCCTAATTACTCGTTGTGTGCCCTTAGTCACTGTGACAAACAAAAATGGGCCCATGCTTTTCTAGACTATCCTGTCATGGTACTGCCCTTAATTAAGAATTCCTGAATTAGATCAGCAACTTTCTTACAATATCTTTTTACCACTTAATAAAACTTTAATTCTTAGATGTAGAAAAGTTAAGAATATACATGTTTATTGCTTTTCAGCACTGTTTGCCTATTCACCTTTGATTCTAACTTGTTCTCATTCATAATATAATGTTATGTCAAAAATCAACTTAAAATGTTTTATGCTTAAGGCAGTAGTTTTCAGATTGCTCTGTAGAGCTGCTAAGTGTTCTGCAAGGGTACCCCAGGCCACAGGGAGTTGGTATTCGGATGGGAGGAGTTGGCAGCATTCTCTGGTAGGTGCAGTTTCCTTTTACCTGTTTACAAACTCTGCTTTCAGGCAAGAAAGAAGAGTTCTGTTGTCCTAAGTTATATCATCTTTCCTCTGTATTAACAGGAATAATGATTTAAAAAAAGAAACATGGCTTAGTGACAAAAGTATCCAAAGGTTTCCTGACATAATTTCTAGATCACTAGGTAGTATAAAAAGTATTAATTTTAAGTATTTTTAGACAAACAGATTCCAACAATTTGATTGCCTGCTTCAGCTTCTCAGGTTAAGTTCTTTATGAGAGGAATTTCTTTTTCAGAGGACCAAGCAGTTCAGAGGAAAATTAAATCACCTAACAGGCCATTTGAACTAAAACAATAATTTGAAGAGAATTCTTGATTTCTTTTATACTTAGATAATTCTTCCTAAACCTATTTGTTCATGTTGGTCTCTATTGTAAACTAAATAATTTTAGTAATATACTAAGGTTTAATTGTAATAACCACAGTGTCTTTTGGAATGCTGAAGTCATTTAGACGAAGTTTTACATTTTAATGTGTTGATTCTTTGGAGGTCATACTTTTGTTGCACATTCTGAATAAGTGCCACAAAAATTTACCCCCTCCCCCAAATATGTAGGTATTTACTAAATTCAAAATACTTACTCTCGGAGATTTCAACATTATGACTTAGGGAATTCTGGTTATCCTCCTTATTTAGTTCATGCTAGGTGCTTAGATTCTGGAAGAATCTAATGTGATTAAGTGGGGATTTTTTGGTTTCTTTTTCCTTTAAGTATATGTAATAAAAAGCATACCATTTAGGCAGTGGTATAATTACTGTCGATTAATTATAGATCAGAAAGGGGGAAAAACAACTAAAGATATACAGATTTTGTAAGAGTAGATAGACCAATAAAATCATCTCAAAGGTGAATTTTTTTCCAGGAAGAATAATTCCTAGAGATATTTAGCTGACCATATAGCCTATGATTAATCCAGTGCTTCTCATCTATCTATCTATATAGAGATAGATAGATATATATGAGGATACTTTTATTCAGATTCATTAGTACCACTGTGCTTTTAGTTTTTGGTTATTTTTAAAATTGTTGGGAAATGTGAAGAAAATATCTTACATAAATGATGTGAAATAGAACCCTTTGATCTATCTCTATTATGCATTTTCTAATAAAGTTTTAAACTATATACTTACAGAGGCACAGGTAAGTGTGTAGTTTGCAGAAATAAGACTAATGAGAATTCAGGCAGATAGGTCAGTGCAGGAATGGGTCACAGACAGCCGGGACATTTGCAGCACCAGGGAGAGCTCCAAGTGTGCTCTTTATTCTGATGGTGTTATCCTAATAGTAGAGGGCATTTGTCCAGTGTACTTTAATTGGTTAAACAAGTGCAGCTCCCCTGAGGGTAATAGATTTTTCTTCCTCATTTGGCCAGAGCCTTCTGTTTCACTGTCTGAGGTCAGAAAATAAAGTGCAGCTATTCAGTAATGAAACTAATTTATATATGTGATAGAATTGATTCTGAAAAGAAATTCCATGATATTCTGCCTGCTTAGCAATTATTTTTGTTTTGAATAATTTAGCATGATAATATTTATCTCCTCTCAGCTTTCCAGAGTACTCTTCACCATGAGTGCCTTCTTTCCCCCCATTATAGCCTGAAACTTACTTTCTTGTAATTTCCCACCCTGTCCTTTTTTCTTGGAATTTTTATATTCTACTAGGTTTAAAACCTGGAAGAGTTGTTAAATTATTTAAGAAATGTAAGTAAATGTTATCGTTTGTAATCATTCAGAAATTATTCTAGACATTTATGAAGGGTGTATTTTAGTATAGAGATATGCTACATCTTGTGCACCCTCTATGTGCCAGTATCAAAGTTCCATCTAGAAGCTTCACTGTATAAAGTGTAATTTCTACCCACTGTACAACCACCTCAAGCCTACTCTTCCATGTAGTTACTCCTTTCCAGCTAACCACAACACTCCACAGCTGTCTCTAGATGACCCATTTCATTTGTAATAAATTCTCTTATCTCCTCAACCTTAGAGCACTCTGCCCTGCCTTCTTTCTTCAGTCTTTTTTTCCTTCGTACTCCCTGAACCCCTCTCTCCTTTTTCAAACTTCCCAATTCATTTCCTCCCTCCCTCTCTGACCTTCTCCCTTCTCGTTCATCTTTACTTTGCTCTCCTCTTCCTTCTTCCTTTTCTTCTTTGCTTCATATCCTTCCTATCCCTCTTCTGTCCACTTCCTGTCTCCCTCAATCTTCTTCCTTTTATTTAAACTAAAATCTCTCTTTCACCAGATAACACTGTTACTACCTCAGTACCATCTCAAGAAATGACCACATTTTCTTTTTCTCTAAGGGCTGCTTTAAAGATTTATCACTTTGCTTAAATTCCCCACTTTCCAGTCCTGCCTTCTGTACTCTTTAGATATCCTTCTAATACACTAAGAAAATAGAAACTGGCATGTATGATTTCTTTTTAAACTACTTCTCCTACCACTTCAAAATTATCTATATCTTAACTCATCTTCTCAGTCCAGACTCAGAAGGAATAACTCTCTACCTGTACTCTATTTTTTCCTTGATAAAATAAAAACAAATTTACTATAGAAAATTTAGTAACTATAAATAAGTTTAAAAATTTTAAATCACATAATTCTAACACTAATTACTGTCAACATGTTTTGTATATGCTTTAAGACTTTTCCTTGCATGAATTTACTTATGAAATGTGTATTTTAAATAAATAGAACCATAGTTTATTGCATTTTCTAATTTTTTATTATAATATCTCAAATATTCTTACATGCTGGTAAGTATTCTTTTATAACACCATTTTTATGGGCTGTATAGAATTCTCATGCATAAAACTTAGTGTACCAGTTTCCTGTTGAATGGTTATGTTGTTTTTCATCCTTATAAATGATGATGGACAGCAGGTTTTTGTTGTTGTGTTTTTAATCTTTGAATACATCTTTGAATAAAAATGTTTATTTCCTTGGGGTAGTTTGCTAGAGGGAAAGATTTTTGAGATAAATGATATTCATATTTTTAATGCTCTTAATGCATATTATCAAGTACCCCTCCAGAATGGTGTACCGGTGTATATTTCTACTCTATGTATAAGTTTCTGCTTACCTAAATCTTTGGCAAAACTGCGTGTTATAATTTTTTAAACGCATCTCACATTTAAAATTTGTATTTTTCTTATAAAATATTTGTTTTTTATAAAACATTATTCATTAAAAAGCATTGTAATATTGGTCCTTTTCATAATGACTTGAAATAATTTATATTCTAAATGTGTGTAAGTGTGGGTGTGTGTATGTGTATGTGAAATCTTTTTCCAGGTTGTTGTTTATTATTTAGCATTGTGTTACTTTTTGCCTTATAGAAAGTTTCAGAATTTTCATGAGGTACATATAATACTCTTCCTTTGTGCATGCATGCTTCCTCTCATGTTGAGAAGGGCGTTCCCTACTCTAATATTATAAATACATTAATTTGTGTTTTCTTCTGGTTAATTTTTTTTATTTTAAAATTTACATTTAAATCACTGATTTATCTGGAAATTGATTTGGTCTGTATAGTATGAGGTAAAATTTTATTTTTTATTTTCCAATAATGAATCTTTTATCCCTGTATTAATTATTGAATATGCTATTTGTTTCCCACACTTATACAAAATGCTACCTTTTTATATTAGAAAATGACTTTCTCTGTTTTATCACATTAGTTTATCTCTTTATTCTGTTTTAAATATTGTACCTTTTAATAGATTTGGTATTTATAATTAGCCTTTTTTATTTAAAAAGTAATCAAGAACACAGTTTATAAAAAGAAAAGTAAATTCAAATAACATGAGGGGTGAGAATGTCCCCATTATGAAGGTAACCACTATTATAGTTTTTTTAAAATTTCATTCCCCAAATACTTTGTTCATATGCAAGCATATAGCTGATCTCCTTTTTAATGCATAATAACTATATACAACCCTTCTTCTCACACATACACTTGAAGCAAACAACAAAAACCTAAACAATTGGAATGATTCCTTTTATACCTTTAAATGTATTTATTATCCATTCTCCAAGGAGAGACAACCCAATGTTTCACAAGTTATTTTATCTAGCTCTAAGTCCGGGATCTCTTGGTGATATCCTCTAGACATCTGTGTTTCACAAACTCTAATTATATTCCTAAAAATGGAAAACTAGGAACATACTCCCCAATATTTAACTTAATGTAGTGAGATAGAAATACCTAAAAGAAAATTTTTGGTATGATGATAAAAGTGAACTAAATTATATTTTAAATTTTATTTATTAACCACATAAAAAATTTTTGTGATCTTCTTAAAAAATAAGTTTATTAATTTCATTCTTTATTTCTCTCCCCCATGAGAATGTTAGATGGGGATATTTATCTGCTTTGTTTATTCAGTATTCCAAGTGTCTGGCACATAGTAAATGCTTAATAAGTATTTGTTGAATGAATGACTGAATCCTATTTTAATCAGAGCCGTAAGCTTCAACTTTTAAAAAATGTCAGTATGATTGTCATACATTGATTCAAAAGTCTGTTTCTGTATTCAGTTTATTTTGATACTTGCTTTTCCATAATGGAAGAATGGTACATGGATGAAAATGGAACAGATGCATCTTTGTGTACACATAATAAGCTATGTTCCTTCTTTTCTTAATTCCTTTTGTTAATTATGCAGTGTTTTTCTGTTGAAATTTAACATTTTTTCCATCTTGCCTGAGATCAGTTTTTCTTGCAAATTTTGGGATACTTTCACATTTTTACATTTTGTATAATAGGATTCGAATCAATTTCTGGGCAAGTAAGGATAACGATAGGTAAGGTAAATCTAAGTCTCTTCATATATCCTCCAAAATCAAAATCAGTAAAGATCAACAAGAAAGGACAAATAAAACTGTATAAAATCCATGCCCTCAACATAACTAGAAGCAGAATGCTATGAACTTTTCTGTAAGTAGAAAAGTAAACATCAAATCCCAGCAGAGAGATTTCTCTCTCCTGAAGCAAGCATTTGTGGAGAACAAGGGCAATTCTGAAAAGCTGTGGGGGAAACTAGGATTGCTCTAAAATCACCATTAGAAAGAGAACCCACACCTTAAGTACGAGAGAGTCCTGGTAGATCAGAGCACTGATTATAGGTGCTAGGCTTAAAAGTGTGTGTGATTTGAGGGTGGTAGCCTTTGAAGGGTATTTTTTTCTGGGGGAGAAGAAAGTTAAAGAGAAGGAAAAGCACCCTTTGGAGATTGGATAGTGAAGGAAAAACAAGCAAAAGGGAGAAATTTAAGATTCTGCACGATGAAATGGAAACCACTCCCCCCCAAATTGGAGGATACACAACCACCCTCTTCACATCACCACCACAAAAAAAAAAAAAAAAAAATCCATTAAAGAAATCATACTTTGCTATGCTAACAAGAGAGGGGGCTCTTGAAATAGGAATCTTATGAACCACCCCAAAGCCAAAGTCACAATAGATGAAAGCCTCCTAAATTTATGGAAAGCTACCATAAGAAGAAAACATAATGTGAGACTCAAAATATCTCAGCAAATGAAGCCCTTCCCTCAAAAGACAACAACCACATGACAGTAGGAAACGGTTGATACAGCTCTCTAAACTGAATGAAATAACCTCAGACAAGCATTTGGAGATAGGAAAAACCAACTAAAATCATAAATTTAAAAACAAACAAACAAAATATCCCTCAAAACCCCACAAAATCGCAAGCAAAGAAGCCTGGAAAGAAATGAGAAGCCTAGAAAGAAATGAGATGAGAAAGAAAAGAAATGAGAAGAGTTGATTGAACCCAAGAAAAATATGGAAGAATAAGATAAAAACCATCTTAGAAATGAATTCAAAATTCCAAGATGCCTAAGAGGGAATGGATTCAACTGAAATTTAATCAAAGGCATTGAAGAAAAGCAGAAAAATAATCAAGAAAATGAAAATGAATTAAAGAAGTAAAACAGGTAAAAGAGAAAGTGGTTGAAATGGAAGTGAGACAAAAAAAGATTCAGCATATATGTATAATTGAATGAGGAAAACTAAATGAGAACAGAGACAATATTTAAAACTATAATTTAAAAAAATTTTCCAAAAATAAAAGAAGACCTGCATCTACATATTGAAAGGACTGTAGGCTACCTGGAGAAATTGATGTTAAACAGTCAATTTTGAGTCATAACCTTGTAAAACTGTTAGACTTTAAAGATAAAAAATTCTCAGAGCCTTCAGGAGGAAAGAAAAGATCCAAAAGCCTACAGGGCAGAGAATTAAACTGACACAGCTTCTTCATAGAAACATACAAAGCAGGGCTTCCCTGGTTGGCACAGTGGTTAAGAATCCGCCTGCCAGTGCAGGGGACATGGGTTTGAGCCCTGGTCTGGGAAGATCCCACATGCCAAGGGATCCTGTGCACCACAACTACTGAGCCTGCGCTCTAGAGCCTGCGAGCCACGCTACTGAGCCTGCATGCCACAACTACTGAAGCCTGTGTGCCTAGAGCCCATGCTCCGCAACAAGAGAAGCCACTGCAATGAGAAGCCTGTGCACCACAATGAAGAGTAGCCCCCGCTCACCGCAACTAGAGAAGGCCCACGCGCAGCAGCAAAGACCCAATGCAGTCAAAAATAAATAAATTGAATAAATAAATAAAAAAAAGATACATGCACCCCAATGTTCATAGCAGCACTATTAAAGAAAAAAGAAACATACAAAGCAAAGTAATAATGGAGCAGCATTTTCAAGAAACTACAGGAAAAAGAAGTGTGAACCAGGAATTTTATATTAAGCTGTTCTTCAAGTATTAAGAATACAAAAACATTTTAAATATGCAAAACTCAGAGAATACTATACACCTGAATTCTTGAGGAATCTACTAGAGCATGAGCTTTATCCAACTAAGAGTTGGCTAGAAAACATTTGCATAAGGATCCATGGTGAGTATTAATTATATTTAGTTGTAGATATAAGACTAAAACATAGGTGGCAATAAAAGTGAAAGAAAAATATGTAAATCTTATATGTTCTTACAAAGCAGAAATAATGCAACTATAAAGGGAGAAGTAAAGAGGAAGGTAGAAAAAACTTGTCAATTGTTGCAAAAGCAGTAGTTGGGAATAAGAAGATACCATTCATTAAAAATTGACCTGCTAGATGATAAAATAATAACAAAATGGGATTAAGGCATTGCAGATGTGTAAGTGCAAAGGTAACCAATAGAACACAAATACAGACCTTCCTACATGTAAAAAGCAATTGAAAAACAAAAGAACAAAGAAAATGCATCACATAAATTACCTATAGTTACTACCTTAGCTGTAACTCACAAATTTCATAACAAATTTTGAACGATAAAACCAACAAGAATGTGGAAGAACAAATCTAAAAGAGAATACAAACAAAAACAAATAAACCTGTGTTTCAAATGATTTATCATTGATGTAAAGACAAAAGGAACTATAAAAACTATATTGAATTCTAGAAGGTTTGTTTATTGTATGGTTGATCATATGTATAATTTTATTGAGAAAAACAACCAGATTTCTCACTGTCAGAGAAGAGAGTTAAAAATATGAAGAGGGAAAGCTGGCATTGAATTGGCAGTAGAGATATTAGTATGATCTCATCCTTTTATATAGAGATAGAAATAGATTTATATGCACGTGCATGCACATGTTGGTATTTCTGATGTATATTGAAAGGTCTTAGAAGCAAAGATACTTCTATAAGCAATGAGCATATCTAGGGTCCAGATACTGGCTTCTAAACATCATTCCTCATTAAAAAGAAGCAGTTTTCCTTGGAGAAAAGGGTGATTCTAGGGCAGGAGCAGGGAAAATACAAGGTGAGCCTGCTGTATCTTATAATTTAACAGTACCACCAATGGGACAGATCGACATGATGTACCTCCTAATATATGCACTAGTATACGCATTTACTTCTGTGGTATTTCTGCCAAAAGGACATTTTCGGTATCTAATTTAATTATAAAGCAACATAAGACAAATTTAAGTTGAAGGACTTTCTACAAAATAACTGGTTTCAACTGTTAAAAATGTCAAGCTTATGAAAAACAAGGAGAAATAACTTAATTTTAAATCAGGAAAAACTGTGTGGGGGTGTGTGTGTGTGTATAGAGAGAGAGAGAGAGGGAGGGGTTGAATGAGAAAAATAAGAATATGATAAAGCAAATGAGCAACATATAAACAATTGATGTATTTGAATTGAGGACATGTGAGTTCTTTGTTCTTTTATCAATATAAAAGTTTTTAAAGGGTCTGAAGCCCATAGAATTTGGGGGAGATTTTTAAATAGTTTGGAAAGTTCTTTTTCCTACTTCAATGTAGATATGAGAATTTTAATGTAAGACACATGCAAAATATTTTCAGCAAAAAAAAAAAATCACATGATGGAAGGAAAATTCTTTTTAAAAAACACCCCCCCCCCTTTTTTAGAGCTCTCTCCATAGCATGAGTTTCTTTTTAAAAGTAATTACTTTCTTTTCATTGTTAAAATTTCACCTTTATTTTAAAGGGTAGATTAAATGTCTTCCTGTTTCTTTTTGTTTTCTAAATTATCTGTTAGGTAAGGTATTGCTCATCACCTGATGCTGTCACAGGAAAAGTCAGCAAATTTGAGACTTTTGAAAAGTAAAGTGTGTAACTCTTCTCAAGATTGGTAGCATTTTTAAGTACTCTTCACTAAGATATCCATTCAGCCTCTGTGGTACAAAATATTTTTCTGTCACTTCATATCTCATTATGAAGTACATTTGAAGATTTTGCCTTATTTCAAAGATGTTTTTTATATAATTGACCACACTGAAATCATCTTGCACCAGTTTTGTCACTTCTGACTTCAGCTTCTTTGCTGCATTACCCTGCCTGTTACATGAGCAGTAAATGATTTTTACATGTCTGATCTTACCCTTATAACCTTCCCTCTCTTTCCCTTCTATCCTCTTTCTCTTTCATCTTCCATCATCCCCTCCCCGCAGCTTCTTCTCCTTCCCAGTTAAAGTATCTGCTTCTTCATTGTGGCCTTAAGTAGAATTAACATGTTTCTCTGAAAAATTTCTTTCTGTAAAAGACATTTGCTTATGAGAGTGTATCTTTGCTACTACTTTCCTTTAAAGACTCGCCAAAAAGTATTGATAGTTTTTTGTGAATTTCACTTTTTAAAGAGAACTGAGTAAATACAATAAGCTCAGATATATTAGAAACATCTGTAGTTGAATTCAACTCTATATAAAACCTCCCACACAGTATAATTTGCTCTAATCCTTGTTTCTTCAACTTCTTAGTAGTGATTTCTTGTCATTTTCTAACAGTGTTTCGTTGCCATATTTTTCATGTATTAATTCAGCTATTTTTATCATAAGAAAAAAAAGAAATGTTTTCCCAGTGATATGGAAGTTGGCCTTGGAAAGACTCTTGTAAATATTTATCACTACATGTACTTGAAATAATATTTATTTTTAAGTTTTAATAAGTTTTGATTAAGTTTCAGTGACTTGAAAAATATTGTTGAGAAAAACGTAGAGATTTGTCTTCAAATTCTGGATTCTTAGAACATCTTACAAATTGTCACCAACATAAAAAGTATAACATTGGCCTAGGGCAAGGTCAGGGCATATAAATTCACAGTTCAGATAGGTGGGTTTTGATAATTTAGAAATCTTTTGGCCCTCTTTCATATCTGTTGCTTTGCCATTGTTTTTACTTCACAGTATTGTTGATAATGAGCTCACGTGAGAAGTGTTAGCTCTGCCATTTTCTTGTTTGTTTGCTTGCACTAGTCACACTGTGGTTCCTTTGAAGGGATCTTTTAATCTTCTTATTTTTGTGAGAGATGGTTTAGTTAAAATTAGATAATATCTCTTACATAAGTTTTAAATTAAATGTCCACTTAACTTAGACATGCACAGACATAGTACATGGAATCTAATGAATGATGAGGTTTCCACTGGTCAGAAGTTAATGAATGAATGAGAATTCCGCTGTTAGCCCCTCCATGTTGTCTCACATGGGATGAGTAACATATGGACTGCCAGATAAATGGAGTGAAGGAGGGAGGAGGCAGTGTCAACCCATACATTAAGTGTTCCTTCCTATTGGAGTGTCTTGTGTGTGTGCCCCACTTTGAAGGGTACTCTTCTACAGAAACAAGAACTCTGGATCAAGTTAAGGTGCAATGTTCTGAGAAAGCCTATAACTGGTAAAGGAGTAGGCTGGGAATTATTTGATGTGTATGGCATAACAAAGGGGCCATACGAGAGATCAAAAGGAGAAACATTCTAGAATTCTTCATTAACTAAATTTATTTTCAATGAAGCATGGATGCATCATTTTATTAACTAACCTTTGGTGTCCTTTGTTTAGATAATATTTTTCTCTTTGGTCTACAGGTGAGTTTAATGTTATAAAATTTTAAATCTTGGGCTTCCCTGGTGGCACAGTGGTTGAGCGTCCGCCTACCGATGCAGGGACACGGGTTCGTGCCCTGGTCCGGGAAGATCCCACATGCTGTGGAGCAGCTGGGCCCATGAGCCATGGCCTCTGAGCCTGCGCGTCCGGAGCCTGTGCTCCACAACGGGAGAGGCCCCAACAGTGAGAGGCCCGCGTACCACAAAAAAACAAAACAAAAGAAAAATTTTAAATCTTGAAGTATCATTGGATTTCTGCAATAAAATCTTCAGTCTTGAGTATGTGTGTGTATTTAATAAATATTAATTGTTTTTTCTAGTATTTATATATGTAGTCCTTTTTTAACTGTAATTTTTATGAAGTTTTGTCAGTTTTGCTAGATTAGTTTTCAGGGAGATGCTAATCTTTTTCTGTAATTGGAAACATTTTACATAGCAGTGGAAATATATATTTTTTTAAGTTTGAAATAACTCACTGCTTTTTTTCCAATGTTCTAAATTTTTTTTAGTTTTAAATTTTATACACACAAAAAAAGGCTTAATACATGCAAGTTTATCCACATCAAAACAAGACAAAATAAAACAAATAAAACTCTACTGATACCTTTGAAGCCCCCTGTGTGTGCATTTCTCTTCTGAGGGATAAATCCTAGCTTATTTTCTATTTGATAATTATCATCTGGCTTTTCTTTGTGGTTTTACCTCATACTTGTCTATTGCTTAAAAAGTATTTAATTTTTTGCTTATGATCTGCCTATAAATGGAGTCATAATGTATTCTGAAATGATTTAACATTTTGTTGCTGGCCATTTGTATTGATCTATGTTAGTTAATTAATTTTCACTACTGTATAGTATTTCATTGTATGAATATGCCACAGTGTTTTTTTTTTTGTGTTTTTTTGGTACGTGGGCCTCTCACTGTCGTGGACTCTCCGTTGCGGAGCACAGGCTCCGGACGCGCAGGCTCAGCGGCCATGGCTCATGGTCCTAGCCGCTCCGCGGCATGTGGGATCTTCCCGGACCGGGGCACGAACCCGTGTCCCCTTCATCGGCAGGTGGACTCACAACCACTGCGCCACCAGGGAAGCCCTGCCACAGTGTTTTTATTCATACTATCATTTGTGAATATTTGAGTTGTTTCCAGTTTTTTCTAGGGTGTATGCCTAAGAGTATAATTGCTACATCACAGGGTATTCTTTCTCTTCTTTTCTCTGCATATTACATACATTAATGTTTTTGTTTCCCTCCAGTGATTTGGAAAGTAATGATCTTGACTTTTTGTTGTTAAACTCTTGTAAAAAGCTTAGAAACACTCCCAAGAACATATTTCCCTTAATATTAACTATGAGAATAAACCCATTTTGATCACTCTTCCTGTGTAAGTAACACAGAGAATACAGTTTTAATTCTTCTTACTACTCCTTCCTTTTCAGTTTTCATTTTTGTGGAAAAGTTCTTGAATTGCATATCAGGAGTATCATTTTCAAATTATTTTAATAGTTTTAAATTTTTTAAATTAGTTTTACATTTACATGTTATTTTGTAATTACCAATGCGCCTTCTCTTTTGTAATATGATAGTTACAATTGAGACTAATATCTGAGTTTAAATAGTTTCTGTGCACATCATTAGTCATCTGTATTGATATTTAAACATTCCTTAATTTTGATTCATCAAGTAGAGTACTTACTGAGTCTTTACATACCTGAAAATGAATTTCTTTTCTTAGTTGAGCAATGTGATTGGGTGGAGATTTCTTGTGAAATAACTTTCTTTCCTCAAAGCTCTGATACTTATTTATTATCTTTGACAATTAATTTTGAAGAGAAGTCAGAGCCTAGCCTAACTGTTCTGTGTAACTTTTCAGGAGTAGGGGTGGTTCTGGGTATTTCTACGAATTGTCTTTATCTTTGAAGTTTGCATATTTCATCAGGAAATGTCTGAGTGTTTTTCTCTTTTCATTAATTTTTGCCTGGTGATCCTTGTACCCTGACACTCCAGGAACCTTTTTAATATACCCATTAAGCATTTTAGCTAAAGTAATTCTTCTGTTATCTCAATGATACTGCTTCTGTTGCATTTATTCTGGTCTTTCCTTCAGGGCCACTTCTTTTTTTTTGCCCCTTCTTTTGACCTCCTGTTTATCATACATGTCTCATTTTTGTCCACCCCACTGTTTTCATTCTTTTCCCCTCTGTGAGGAGCCGTTTCCCAAGCATGCCCTCTGCATTACTGAGGTGATCTTCTACATCGTCAAATCTACTTTTTCATGCCCCTCTTTGTGGGGATAATCCTGGGCAAAGAAATGTCATTACCTTTCTGGTTTGTATGTCACCATATTTGATTTTGTGCCGGGGTGTTTCATCTTGAAATTTCTTGTACACTATGTCCATAGAGGTCCCGTTACCTGATGATACCAGTCTTTCCATGCTGGTGCTTCTGATAGGTGCCCACACCCCTGGGTTTTTGAGTTCATTTTGACAAATAAGCTATAAGGTGAAGTTTAAAGGACTTTGCTTCTTTCAACAACCACTGAGTTCAACCCAACTTTCTACACTTCTTTTTTTTTTTTCTTAAATAATTGTCACTCTCTGGATTCTATTATCAGACACACCCTCACCTTTTATTGCTCCTTAGTGGCTAAAGAAAATCCAAACTGAATTTGCCTTTTTATGTGTTTTGGCTTAAGATCTGTGTTTTCCACTAGACCATGTTACTCTCTCAAGAATTGTTTTGCAGGTTAGTCTTGTAAATCCTTGAAGTTGCTTTTAATGAACCAGAATTTCTGAAAGTTTTCTAACTTAGAAATTATGCAGTATCCCTCTATTTTTACTCTTCAAAGTTCATTGCAATTGGATTTAAGGGACGAGATGAATATGCGTTCCTTGAACTGCCATCTTTTCTTAAAACATCTCAAGAAGTTTTTATACATATTTTTAATTTCTAAGAATTCTACCAGAATATTTACAAATAAAATTATGAGATACTTGGGAATTGCTTTAAAAGTGTTGTGAAGATAGTTAATTGTGCTATAGATGAAACAAGATTGACCATGAATTTTGATATCTGCTGATGGGTTACTGTTGTACTAGTTTCTCTACTTTTACATAAAATTATTTTTAGTTTTCCAAGGGTTTAATTTCTTTCTTAGAAAAAAAATGTCTTTGAATTGATTGCAGTTAGGGAATATACCCTATACAATATTTAATCTTAAATTTATTTTGGTTTCCTGTGTGAATTGATATATAATCAGTTTTTTAATTTCTATGGAGAGTTGAAAAGGAAATCATTGTATGTCTAATAAATCAGTCTTATTGGTGATTATATCTAAATCTTCTGTAAACTAATTTATGTTTTGTGTGCTTAATCTGTCAGATACTGCAAGAGGTTAAATTTTTCCACATTTATAACAAAACTGCCTATATTATTTGATGCTATTTTGAATGGACTCTTTTCCTCTCATTTTATTGGTCACATGTATTAAGCTTTTTAATTGAATAGTGCCATTTAAAATAATTCCAATATTATATGCTAAATGTTCATATTTGCTTTTGTCTTCTAAATCTGTCACCTATGGCCTAGAATCCACCACAAAATAAATTAGTGCCAAGTTGAAAAAAAAGAAGATATAACTCATGCCACCTGATTCTGTACCTAATGTTGAACTAAGGAACCTAGTTTTCTGTGTTGCCTGATGAGGGAGTGACTGCCATCTGGATTCCAGTATTTTACCAGTCTTGAGTTAAATCTGTCGTTTACTAGACAGATTACTGAAAGAGCTCTGTAAATACCTGTTTGATTAATATAGTAACTATTCATAGCAATGTAATTGGCTTTGAGAAGAAAGAGAAATGTGTAGTCTAGCATTTGTAATTTAGTAAGTGGACACTGTGTATCTGTCAGTGTGTAAGCTCAGGCTTATGATAATTAAATCTGAAGACCTAGACTTTGAAACGTAACTTTGTATTTTAGCTCCTTTCTCTTGTCTATTAATACCTTTTAGTTTTTAGAAGTATAGCTCTTTGAAAAACAAAAAAAGGGCTTTGTGCTTATTTATTGAGAGGTACAAGAGATCAGAACTGGGTGCCAGTACCTCAGCTGAACTAAGAAAGGTTGAGTCTCAGTTGGAAATATTTAATCATGAATGAGAACAAGCACTGACCCTCAAGCCAGGGAATAAAAATTTCAAAAATTGTAACAATTTGCCTAAACCATAAATTTCTGGGGATTGGAATTATGTAAAGAATCTGTTTGGAGGAATAGAGTTAGAATGTGTCATGGGACCAGAAGTCGTATATTTAAAAAAATCTTACGAAAATTTGAATTATGAAAGGCTTTATGTATTTAATATATACTATTTACTATGAGTATCTTGTACTTGTGGTGTTGTCAGTCACTCCATTTTGCTTATGCTCCATTTTGGGTATTCCGGGAGGGAAAAGATAATATTTATGGTCTTTCTTTACTAGTAGTGTTGTCTTCTTCCCCAGCTGTAATAAAAAACACAAATTTTAAATCTACTGTGCTCAGTTATATGTACCAAATTTATAAAGGGCATCTTAAACATATTATTAGTATAAGGCTTTGATTTTAAAATTCTATATCATTGTTATTTTGATTATATTTAAATAAAAATTATTTAATAAGAATTAATTATCTTTAGCTTGTTTTTAACGGTTCCACAGTGAGCTCAATTCTGAAAGACCATACTCTCTAAAATATCTTTATTAGTACTGTTGCCTGAGTTATTTCATGTGATGTAGATAATCCCTCATTTGCAGAGAATGTCACAATTTTTGAGCAGCTATTTATGTCCAAATTTATATATACTCTTCTTTTTATGATATCTGCGTTAGAAATTCAGAAAGAATAGGCTTGATTTATTACCCATTTAAGTCCATCATGAGTCTATAATGGAGAGAGACTGTCTCTTTTTAATCATGTTTTATTTTGTTTTATGTTTTTAGACTGTAAATTCTATCTGCTGGGTCAGGGTGAAATGTATGCAGCTGCATACTGTCCTTAATGCACAAGGGTTATATCTGGGCATATGTCTCTGCTTTTGTATCTCCAAGAGTAAAGTGTTGGATTCGTTACCTATCAAGCTGCCAGCTAGGAAAGAGTTCCTTGCTCAAATTGAGTTTATATGGAGAACTTAGAAGGAATGGAAAACGACAGTTTAATTCCTTTCTGGTCTCAAAGGTGTGAATTATTGTGCCTTGTAAAGCTGGATGGGGAAAATGAGGAATGGTGATTGCTTACCATGTCATTAGTTTTTCTATTTGTAAATGTATAACTTTCGTTCATCCCACCTTGAAAGTTAAGGTTTGGTACTAAAAAGAAAATAATACTTCTGAGATCACCACATACATTCATTGATCCACTCCTCCCTCATCTCAGCTGTCTGTAACTATAAAAGCAAAGGGGTGGGTAGGTGCAGGACTTTTTTTTTAAATATCTTTATTGGAGTGTAATTGCTTTACAATGGTGTGTTAGTTTCTGCTCTATAACAAACTGAATCAGCTATATGTGTACATATATCCCCATATCTCCTCCCTCTTGCATCTCCCTCCCACCCTCCCTAGGTAGACACAAAGCACCTAGCTCATCTCCATGTGCTATGCACCTGCTTCACGCTAGCTGCCTATTTTATAATTAGTAGTGTATATATATCCATGCCACTCTCTCACTTCGTCCCAGCTTACCCTTCCCCCTCCCTGTGTCCTCAAGTCCATTCTCTACGTCGATGTCTTTAATCCTGTCCGACCCCTAGGTTCTTCAGAACCTTTTGTTTTGTTTTGTTTTTTAGATTCCATATATATGTGTTAACATATGGTATTTATTTTTCTCTTTCTGACTTACTTCACTCTGTATGACAGACTCTAGGTCCATCCACCTCACTACAAATAACTCAGTTTCGTTTCTTTTTATGGCTGAGTAATATTCCATTGTACATATGTGCCACATCTTCTTTATCCATTCACTTGTTGATGGACAATTAGGTTGCTTCCATGTCCTGACTGTTCTAAATAGTGCTGCAGTGAACACTGTGGTACATGACTCTTTTTTTTTTTTTTTAACATCTTTATTGGAGCATAATTGCTTTACAATGGTATGTTAGTTTCAGCTTCACAACAAAATGAATCAGTTATATATATACATATGTTCCCATATCTCTTCCCGCTTGCATCACCCTCCCTCCCACCCTCCCTATCCCACCCCTCCAGGCGGTCACACAGCACCGAGCTGATCTCCCTGTGCTATGCGGCTGCTTCGGCAGCCGCATACACTACCTTACGTTTGGTAGTGTATACATACATGTATACACTACCAAACGTAAGGTAGATAGCAGCTATGCGGCTGCTATCTACCTTACGTTTGGCAGTGTACACATGTCCATGCCTCTTTATTGCTTTGTCACCGTTTACCCTTCCCCCTCCCCATAGCCTCAAGTCCATTCTCTAGTAAGTCTGTGTCTTTATTCCTGTTTCACCCCTAGGTTTTTCATGACATTTTTTTTTTCTTAAATTCCATATATATGTGTTAGCATACGGTATTTATCTCTCTCTTTCTGACTTACTTCACTCTGTATGACAGACTCTAGGTCTATCCACCTCATTACAAATAGCTCAATTTCGTCTCTTTTTATGGCTGAGTAATACTCCATTGTATATATGTGCCACATCTTCTTTATCCATTCATCCGATGATGGACACTTAGGTTGTTTCCATCTCTGGGCTATTGTAAATAGAGCTGCAATGAACATTTTGGTACATGACTCTTTTTGAATTATGGTTTTCTCAGGGTATATGCCCAGTAGTGGGATTGCTGGGTCATATGGTAGTTCTATTTGTAGCTTTTTAAGGAACCTCCATACTGTTCTCCACAGTGGCTGTATCAATTTACATTCCCACCAACAGTGTAAGAGGGTTCCCTTTTCTCCACACCCTCTCCAGCATTTATTGTTTCTAGATTTTTTGATGATGGCCATTCTGACTGGTGTGAGATGATATCTCATTGTAGTTTTGATTTGCATTTCTCTAATGATTAGTGATGTTGAGCATTCTTTCATGTGTTTGTTGGCACTCTGTATATCTTCTTTGGAGAAATGTCTATTTAGGTCTTCTGCCCATTTTTGGATTGGGTTGTTTGTTCTTTTGTTATTAAGCTGCATGAGCTGCTTATAAATTTTGGAGATTAATCCTTTGTCAGTTGCTTCATTTGCAAATATTTTCTCCCATTCTGAGGGTTGTCTTTTGGTCTTCTTTATGGTTTCCTTTGCTGCGCAAAAGCTTTTAAGTTTCATTAGGTCCCATTTGTTTACTTTTGTTTTTATTTCCATTTCTCTAGGAGGTGGGTCAAAAAGGATCTTGCTGTGATTTATGTCATAGAGTGCTCTGCCTATGTTTTCCTCTAAGAGTTTGATAGTTTCTGGCCTTACATTTAGGTCTTTAATCCATTTTGAGCTTATTTTTGTGTATGGTGTTAGGGAGTGATCTAATCTCATACTTTTACATGTAGCTGTCCAGTTTTCCCAGCACCACTTATTGAATAGGCTGTCCTTTCTCCACTGTACATTTCTGCCTCCTTTGTCAAAGATAAGGTGACCATATGTGCGTGGGTTTATCTCTGGGCTTTCTATCCTGTTCCATTGATCTATATTTCTGTTTTTGTGCCAGTACCATACTGTCTTGATTACTGTAGCTTTGTAGTATAGTCTGAAGTCAGGAAGCCTGATTCCTCCAGCTCCATTTTTCGTTCTCAAAATTGCTTTGGCTATTCGGGGTCTTTTGTGTTTCCATACAAATTGTGAGATTTTTTGTTCTAGTTCTGTGAAAAATGCCAGTGGTAGTTTGATAGGGATTGCATTGAATCTGTAGATTGCTTTGGGTAGTAGAGTCATTTTCACAATGTTGATTCTTCCAATCCAAGAACATGGTATATCTCTCCATCTATTTGTATCATTTTTAATTTCTTTCATCAGTGTCTTATAATTTTCTGCATACAGGTCTTTTGTCTCCTTAGGTAGGTTTATTCCTAGGTATTTTATTCTTTTTGTTGCAATGGTAAATGGGAGTGTTTTCTTGATTTCACTTTCAGATTTTTCATCCTTAGTGTATAGGAATGCCAGAGATTTCTGTGCATTAATTTTGTATCCTGCTACTTTACCAAATTCATTGATTAGCTCTAGTAGTTTTCTGGTAGCATCTTTAGGGTTCTGTATGTATAGTATCATGTCATCTGCAAACAGTGACAGCTTTACTTCTTCTTTTCCGATTTGGATTCCTTTTATTTCCTTTTCTTCTCGGATTGCTGTGGCTAAAACTTCCAAAACTATGTTGAATAAGAGTGGTGAGAGTGGGCAACCTTGTCTTGTTCCTGATCTTAGTGGAAATGCTTTCAGTTTTTCACCATTGAGGACGATGTTGGCTGTGGGTTTGTCATATATGGCCTTTATTATGTTGAGGAAAGTTCCCTCTATGCCTACTTTCTGCAGGGTTTTTATCATAAATGGGTGTTGAATTTTGTCAAAAGCTTTCTCTGCATCTATTGAGATGATCATATGGTTTTTCTCCTTCAATTTGTTAATATGGTGTATCACGTTGATTGATTTGCGTATATTGAAGAATCCTTGCATTCCTGGAATAAACCCCACTTGATCATGGTGTATGATCCTTTTAATGTGCTGTTGGACTCTGTTTGCTAGTATTTTGTTGAGAATTTTTGCATCTATGTTCATCAGTGATATTGGCCTGTAGTTTTCTTTCTTTGTGACATCCTTGTCTGGTTTTGGTATCAGGGTGATGGTGGCCTCGTAGAATGAGTTGGGGAGTGTTCCTCCCTCTGCTATATGTTGGAAGAGTCTGAGAAGGATAGGTGATAGCTCTTCTCTAAATGTTTGATAGAATTCGCCTGTGAAGCCATCTGGTCCTGGGCTTTTGCTTGTTGGAAGATTTTTAATCACAGTTTCAATTTCAGTGCTTGTGATTGGTCTGTTCATATTTTCTATTTCTTCCTGATTCAGTCTTGGCAGGTTGTGCCTTTCTAAGAATTTGTCCATTTCTTCCAGGTTGTCCATTTTATTGGCATAGAGTTGCTTGTAGTAATCTCTCATGATCTTTTGTATTTCTGCAGTGTCAGTCGTTACTTCTCCTTTTTCATTTCTAATTCTATTGATTT
Organism: Globicephala melas; assembly: GCF_963455315.2. NCBI lineage: Eukaryota > Metazoa > Chordata > Mammalia > Artiodactyla > Delphinidae > Globicephala > Globicephala melas. The sequence continues at coordinate 65,956,923 of NC_083323.1, read as the reverse complement.
GAGTCTTCTTCCTTTTTTTCTTGATGAGTCTGGCTAATGGTTTATCAATTTTGTTTATCCTTTCAAAGAACCAGCTTTTAGTTTTATTGATCTTTGCTATCGTTTCCTTCATTTCTTTTTCATTTATTTCTGATCTGATTTTTATGATTTCTTTCCTCCTGCTAACTTTGGGGTTTTTTTGTTCTTTCTCTAATTGCTTTAGGTGCAAGGTTAGGTTGTTTATTCGAGATGTTTCCTGTTTCTTAAGGTAAGATTGTATTGCTATAAACTTCCCTCTTAGAACTGCTTTTGCTGCATCCCATAGATTTTGAGTCGTCGTGTCTCCATTGTCATTTGTTTCTAGGTATTTTTTGATTTCCCCTTTGATTTCTTCAGTGATCACTTCGTTATTAAGTAGTGTATTGTTTAGCCTCCATGTGTTTGTATTTTTTACAGATCTTCTCCTGTGATTGATATCGAGTCTCATAGCGTTGTGGTCGGAAAAGATACTTGATACAATTTCAATTTTCTTAAATTTACCAAGGCTTGATTTGTGACCCAAGATATGATCTATCCTGGAGAATGTTCCATGAGCACTTGAGAAAAATGTGTATTCTGTTGTTTTTGGATGGAATGTCCTATAAATATCAATTAACTCCATCTCATTTAATGTATCATTTAAAGCTTGTGTTTCCTTATTTATTTTCATTTTGGATGATCTGTCCATTGGTGAAAGTGGGGTGTTAAAGTCCCCTACTATGAATGTGTTACTGTCGATTTCCCCTTTTATGGTTGTCAGTATTTGCCTTATGTATTGAGGTGCACCTATGTTGGGTGCATAAATATTTACAATTGTTATATCTTCCTCTTGGATCGATCCCTTGATCATTATGTAGTGTTCTTCTTTGTCTCTTCTAATAGTCTTTGTTTTAAAGTCTATTTTGTCTGATATGAGAATTGCTACTCCAGCTTTCTTTTGGTTTCCATTTGCATGAAATACCTTTTTCCATCCCCTTACTTTCAGTCTGTATGTGTCTCTAGGTCTGAAGTGGGTCTCTTGTAGACAGCAAATATATGGGTCTTGTTTTTGTATCCATTCAGCCAATCTGTGTCTTTTGGTGGGAGCATTTAGTCCATTTACATTTAAGGTAATTATCGATATGTGTGTTCCCATTACCATTTTCTTAATTGTTTTGGGTTTGTTATTGTAGGTCTTTTCCTTCTTTTGTGTTTCTTGCCTAGAGAAGTTCCTTTAGCAGTTGTTGTAGAGCTGGTTTGGTGGTGCTGAACTCTCTCAGCTTTTGCTTGTCTCTAAAGGTTTTAATTTCTCCATCAAATCTGAATGAGATCCTTGCTGGGTAGAGTAATCTTGGTTGCAGGTTTTTCTCCTTCAACACTTTCAATATGTCCTGCCACTCCCTTCTGGCTTGCAGAGTTTCTGCTGAAAGATCAGCTGTTAACCTTATGGGGATTCCCTTGTGTGTTATTTGTTGTTTTTCCCTTGCTGCTTTTAATATGTTTTCTTTGTATTTAATTTTTGACAGTTTGATTAATATGTGTCTTGGCGTATTTCTCCTTGGATTTATCCTGTATGGGACTCTCTGTGCTTCCTGGACTTGATTAACTATTTCCTTTCCCATATTACGGAAGTTTTCAACTATAATCTCTTCAAATATTTTCTCAGTCCCTTTCTTTTTCTCTTCTTCTTCTGGTACCCCTATAATTCGAATGTTGGTACGTTTAATGTTGTCCCAGAGGTCTCTGAGACTGTCCTCAGTTCTTTTCATTCTTTTTTCTTTATTCTGCTCTGCAGTAGTTATTTCCACTATTTTATCTTCCAGGTCACTTATCCGTTCTTCTGCCTCAGTTATTCTGCTATTGATCCCATCTAGAGTACTTTTAATTTCATTTATTGTGTTGTTCATCGTTGCTTGTTTCATCTTTAGTTCTTCTAGGTCCTTGTTAACTGATTCTTGCATTTTGTCCATTCTATTGTCCATTCTATCTCCAAGATTTCGGATCAACCTTACTATCATTATTCTGAATTCTTTTTCAGGTAGACTGCCTATTTCCTCTTCATTTGTTAGGTCTGATGGGTTTTTATCTTGCTCCTTCATCTGCGGTGTGTTTTTCTGTCTTTTCATTTTGCTTATCTTACTGTGTTTGGGGTCTCCTTTTTTGCAGGCTGAAGGTTCGTAGTTCCTGTTGTTTTTTGTGTCTGTCCCCAGTGGCTAAGGTTGGTTCAGTGGGTTGTGTAGGCTTCCTGGTGGAGGGTACTAGTGCCTGTGTTCTGGTGGATGAGGCTAGATCTTGTCTTTCTGGTGGGCAGGTCCACGTCTGGTGGTGTGTTTTGGGGTGTCTGTAGACTTATTATGATTTTGGGCCGCCTCTTTGCTAATGGGTGGGGTTGTGTTCCTGTCTTGCTAGTTGTTTGGCATAGGATGTCCAGCACTGTAGCTTGCTGGTCGTTGAGTGAAGCTGGGTGCTGGCGTTGAGATGGAGATCTCTCGGAAATTTTTGCTGTTTGATATTATGTGCAGCTGGGAGGTCTCTTGTGGATCAGTGTCCTGAAGTTGGCTCTCCCACCTCAGAGGCACAGCACTGACTCCTGGCTGCAGCACCAAGAGCCTTTCATCCACAGGGCTCCTTAATTTGGGATGATTGGTTGTCTATTCAGGTATTCCACAGATGCAGGGTACATCAAGTTGATTGTGGAGCTTTAATCCGCTGCTTCTGAGGCTGCTGGGAGAGATTTCCCTTTCTCTTCTTTGTTCTCACAGCTCCCAGGGGCTCAGCTTTGGATTTAGCCCCGCCTGTGCGTGTAGGTCGCCGGAGGGCGTCTGTTCTTTGCTCAGACAGGACGGGGTTAAAGGAGCCGCTGATTCGGAGGCTCTGGCTCACTCAGGCCCGGGGGTAGGGAGGGGCACGGAGTGTGGGGCGGGCCTGCGGCGGCAGAGGCCGGCGAGACGTTGCAGCCTGAGGCGCGCCTGTGCGTTCTCCCGGGGGAGTTGTCCCTGGATCCCGGGACCCTGGCAGTGGCGGGCTGCACAGGCTCCCCGGAAGGGCGTGTGGCTAGTGACCTGTGTTCGCACACAGGCCTCCCGGTGGCGGCAGCAGCGGCCCTAGCGTCTCATGTCTGTCTCTGGGCTCCGCACTTTTAGCCGCGGCTCGCGCCCGTCCCTGGAGCTCTCTCAAGCAGCGTTCTTAATCCCCTCTCCTCGTGCACCAGGAAACAAAGAGGGACGTAAAAGTCTCTTGCCTCTTCGGCAGTTCCAGACTTCTCCCCGGACTCTCTCCCGGCCAGCCGCGGCGCACCAACGCCCTGCAGGCTGTGTTCACGCCGCCAACCTCAGTCCTCTCCCGGCGCTCCGACAAAAGCCGGAGCCTCAGCTCCCAGTCCCGCCCGCCCCGGCGGGCGAGCAGACCAGCCTCTCGGCTGGCGAGTTCCGGTCGGCCGGATCCTCTGCGCTGGAATTTGTCCGCTTTGCCCTCCGCACCCCTGTTGCTGTGCTCTCCTCCGCGGCTCCCAAGCTCCCCCACTCCGCCTCCCGAAGCCTCCACCCGCGAAGGGGCTTCCTAGTGTGTGGACACTTTTCCTCCTTCACAGCTCTCTCCCGCTGGTGCAGGACCCGTCCCTATCCTTTTGTCTCTGTTTAGTTTTTTCTTTTGCCCTAACCAGGTACGTTGGGGGTTTCTTGCCTTTTGGGAGGTCTGAGGTCTTCTGCCAGCGTTCAGTAGATGCTCTGTAGGAGTTGTTCCACGCGTAGATGTATTTCTGGTGTATCTGTGGGGAGGAACGTGATCTCCGCGTCTTACTCTTCCGCCATCTTCCCATGACTCTTTTTGAATTATGGTTTTCTCAGGGTATATGCCCAGTAGTGGGATTGTTGGGTCATATGGTAGTTCTACTTTTAGTTTTTTAAGGAACCTCCATACTGTTCTCCATAGTGGCTGTATCAATTTAGGTTCCCACCAGCAGTGCAAGAGGGTTCCCTTTTCTCCACACCCTCTCCAGTATTTACTGTCTGTAGATTTTTTGATGGTTGCCATTCTGACTGCTGTGAGGTGATACCTCATTGTGGTTTTGATTTGCATTTCTGTAATGATTAGTGATGTTGAGCATCCTTTCATGTGTTTGTTGGCAATCCGTATATCTTCTTTGGAGAAATGTCTATTTAGGTCTTCTGCCCATTTTTGGATTGGGTTGTTTGATTTTTTGATATTGAGCTGCTTACAAATTTTGGAGAATAATCCTTTGTCAGTTGCTTCATTTGCAAATATTTTCCCCAATTCTGAAGGTTGTCTTTTTGTCTTCTTTGTGGTTTCCTTTGCTGTGCAAAAGCTTTTAAGTTTCATTAGGTCCCATTTGTTTACTTTTGTTTTTATTCTCATTACTCTAGGAGGTGGGTCAAAAAGGATCTTGCTGTGATTTATGTCAGAGTGTTCTGCCTATATTTTTCTCTAAGAGTTTTATAGTGTCTGGCCTTACATTTAGGTCTTTAATCCATTTTGAGCTAATTTTTGTGTATGGTGTTAGGGAGTGATCTAATTTCATTCTTTTCCATGTAGCTGTCCAGCACCACTTATTGAAGAGGCTGTCTTTTCTCCATTGTATATTCGTGGCTCCTTTATCAAAGATAAGGTGACCATATGTGCGTGGGTTTATCTCGGGCTTTCTATCCTGTTCCATTGATCTATATTTCTCTTATTGTGCCAGTATCATACTGTCTTGATTACTGTAGCTTTGTAGTATAGTCTGAATTCCAGGAGCCTGATTCCTCCAGCTCCGTTTTTCTTTCTCAAGATTGCTTTGGCTATTTGAGGTCTGTTGTGTTTCCATACAGATTGTGAAATTTTTTATTCTAGATCTGTGAAAAATGCCATTGGTAGTTTGATAGGGATCACATTGAATCTGCAGATTGCTTTGGGTAGTATACTCATTTTCAAAATATTGATTCTTCTGATCCAGGAACAGGGTGTATCTCTCCATCTGTTTGTATCATCTTTAATTTCTGTCATCAGTGTCTTATAGTTTTCTGCATACAGGTCTTTTGTCTCCTTAGGTAGATTTATTCCTAGGTATTTTATTCTTTTTGTTGCAACGGTAAATGGGAGTGTTTCCTTAATTTCTCTTTCAGAATTTTCATCATTAGTGTATAGGAATGCAAGAGATTCTGTGCATTAATTTTTTATTCTGCTACTCTTCAAATTCATTGATTAGCTTTAGTAGTTTTCTGGTAGCATCTTTAGGATTCTCTATGTATAGTATCATGTCATCTACAAACAGTGACAGTTTTACTTCTTCTTTTCCAATTAGGATTCCTTTTATTTCTTTTTCTTCTCTGATTGCTGTGGCTAAAACTTCCAAAACAATATTGATTAATAGTGGTGACAGTGGGCAACCTTGTCTTGTCCCTGATCTTAGTGGAAATGGTTTCTGTTTTTCACCATTGAGAATGATGTTGGCTCTGGGTTTGTCATATATGCCCTTTATTATGTTGAGGTAAGTTCCCTCTATGCCTACTTTCTGGAGGGTTTTTATCATAAATGGGTGTTGAATTTTGTCAAAAGCTTTTTCTGCATCTATTGAGATGATCATATGGTTTTTCTCCTTCAGTTTGTTATTGTGGGTTATCACGTTGATTGAGTTGCGTATTTTGAAGCATCCTTGCGTTCCTGGGGGTAAATCCCAGTTGATGATGGTGTATGATCCTTTTAATGTGCTGTTGGATTTTGTTTGCTAGTATTTTGTTGAGGATTTTTGTGTCTATATTCATCAGTGATATTGGCCTGTAGTTTTCTTTTTTTGTGACGTCTTTGTCTGGTTTTGGTATCAGGGTGATGGTGGCCTTGTAGAATTGAGTTTGGGAGTGTTCCTCCCTCTGCTATATTTTGGAAGAGTTTAAGAAGGATAGCTCTTAGCTCTTCTCTAAATGTTTGATAGAATTCACCTGTGAAGCCATCTGGTCCTGGGCTTTTGTCGGAAGAATTTTCATCACAGTTTCAATTTCAGTGCTTGTGATTGGTCTGTTTATATTTTCTATTTCTTCCTGGTTCAGTCTCGGAAGGTTGTGCTTTTCTAAGAATTTGCCCATTTCTTCCCGGTTGTCCATTTTATTGGCATAGAGTTGCTTGTAGTAATCTCTCATGATCCTTTCTGTTTCTGCAGTGTCAGTTGTTACTTCTCACTTTTCATTTTTAATTCTATTGATTTGAATCTTCTCCCTTTTTTTCTTGATGAGTCTGTCCCATGGTTTATCAATTTTGTTTATCTTCTCAAAGAACCAGCTTTTAGTTTTATTGATCTTTGCTATTGTTTCCTTCATTTCTTTTTCTGATCTCATCTTTATGATTCTTTCCTTCCGCTAACTTTGGGGGTTTTTTGTTCTTCTTTCTGTATTTGCTTTAGGTGTAAGGTTGTTTATTTATTTTTTTGTTTGTTTGAGATGTTTCTTTCTTCTTGAGGTAGGATAGTATTGTCATAAATTTCCCTCTTAGACCATCTTTTGCTGCATCCCATAGGTTTTGGGTTGTCATGTTTTCATTGTCAGTTGTTTCTAGGTATTTTTTGATTTTCTCTTTGAATTCTTCAGTGATCTCTTGGTTATTTAGTGGTGTATTGTGTAGTCACCATGTGTTTGTCTTTTTCACAGGTATTTTCCTGTAATTGCTATCTAGTCTCATAGCATTGTGGTCGGAACAGATACTTGATACGATATCAATTTTCTTAATTTACGAAGGCTTGATTTGTGATCCAAGATATGATCTATCCTGGAAAATGTTCCATGAGCACTTGAGAAGAAAGTATATTCTGTTGTTTTTGGATGGAATGTCCTATAAATATCGGTTAAGTCCATCTTGTTTAATGTTTCATTTAAAGCTTGTGTTTCCTTATTTATTTTCACTTTGGGTGATCTGTCCATTGGTGAAAGTGAGGTGTTAAAGTCCCCTAGTATGATTGTGTTACTGTCAGTTTCCCCCTTTATGGCTGTTAGCATTTGCCTTAGGTATTGAGGTGCTCCTATGTTGGGTGCATAAATATTTACAATTGTTATGTCTTCTTGCATTAATCCCTTGATCATTATGTAGTGTCCTTCTTTGTCTCTTGTAATAGTCTTTGTTTTAAAGCCTATTTTGTCTGATATGAGAATTGCTACTCCAGCTTTCTTTTGATTTCCATTTGCATGGAATATCTTTTTCCATCGCCTCACTTTCAGTCTGTATGTGTCCCTAGGTCTGAAGTGGGTCTCTTGTAGACAGCATATATACAGGTCTTGTTTTTGTATCCATTCAGCCAGTTTATGTCTTTTGCTGGGAGCATTTAATCCATTTACATTTAAGGTAGTTATCGATATGTATGTTCCTATTACCATTTTCTTAATTGTTTTGGGTTTGTTTTTGTAGGTCTTTTCCTTCTCTTATGTTTCCTGCCTAGAGAAGTTCCTTTAGCATTTGTTGTAAAGCTGGTTTGGTGGTGCTGAATGCTCTTAGCTTTTCCTTTCTGTAAAGGTTTTAATTTCTATGTCGAATCTGAATGAGATCCTTGCTGGGTAGAGTAATCTTGGTTGTAGATTTTTCCGTTTCATCACTTTAAATATGTCCTGCCAGTCCCTTCTGACTTGAAGAGTTTCTGCTGAAAGATCAGCTCTTAACCTCATGGGGATTCCCTTGTGTGTTATTTGTTGTTTTTCCCTTACTTCTTTTAATATTTGTTCTTTGTATTTAATTTTTGATAGTTTGATTAATATGTGTCTTGGCACGTTTCTCCTTGGATTTATCCTGTATGGGACTCTCTGCCCTTCCTGGGCTTGATTGACTATTTCCTTTCCCATATTAGGGAAGTTTTCAACTATAATCTCTTCAAATATTTTCTCAGTCCCTTTTTCTCTTCTTCTCTGGGACCCCTATAATTCGAATGTTCGTGCATTTAATGTTGTCCCAGAGGCCTCTAATACTGTCCTCAATTCTTCTCATCTTTTTTCTTTATTCTGCTCTGTGGTAGTTATTTCCACTATTTTATCTTCCAGGTCACTTATCTGTTCTTCTGCCTCAGTTATTCTGCTATTGATTCCCTCTAGTGAATTTTTAATTTCATTTATTGTGTTGTTCATCATTGTTTAGTTCACTCTTTATTTCTTCTAGGTCCTTGTTAAACGTTTCTTGTATTTTCTCCATTCTGTTTCCAAGATTTTGGATCATCTTTACTGTCATTATTCTGAAATCTTTTTCAGGTATACTGCCTATTTCCTCTTCATTTGTTTGGTCTGGTGGGTTTTACCTTGCTCCTTCATCTACTGTATATTTCTCTGTCTTCTCATTTTGCTTAACATACTGTGTTTGGGGTCTCCTTTTTGCAGGCTGCAGGTTCATAGTTCCCGTTGTTTTTGGTGTCTGCCCCCAGTGGCTAAGGTTGGTTCAGTGGGTTGTGTAGCCTCCCTGGTGGAGGGGACTGTTGCCTGTGTTCTGGTGGAAGAGGCTGCATCTTATCTTTCTGGTGGGCACGACCCCATCTGGTGGTGTGTTTTGCAGTGTCTGTGAACTTATTTTGATTTTAGGCAGCCTCTCTGCTAATGGGTAGGGTTGTGCTCCTGTCTCGCTAGTTGTTTGGCATGGGGTGTCCAGCACTGGAGCTTGCTGGCAGTTGAGTGGAGCTGGGTCTTAGTGTTGAGATGGAGATCTCTGGGAGATCTTTCACCGTTTGATATTACATGGGGCCGGGAGGTCTCTGGTAGTCCAATGTCCTGAACTCGGCTCTCCCACCTTGCAGGCTCAGGCCTGACACCTGGCTGGAGCACCAAGACCATGTCAGCCACACAGATCGGAAGAAAGGGAGAAAAAAAAGAAAGAAAGAAAAAAATAAAAGTTATTAAAATAAAATTTAAAAAATATTATTAAAAATAAAAAAAATAAAAGAAAAAGAGAGAAAGAAGAGAGCAATGAAATCAATCAACAAATCTACCAGTGATAATAAGGTCTAAATACTAAATTAAGATAAAGATAAAACCAGAAACAAATTAGATGCATAAAGCAAACCCCAAGTCTACATTTGCTCCCTAAGTCCACTGTCTTGGGATGATTCATTGTTATTCAGGTATTCCACAGATGCAGGGTACATCACATTGATTGTGGAGCTTTAATCCACTGCTCCTGAGGCTGCTGGGAGAGATTTCCCTTTCTCTTCTTTGTTCACACAGCTCCTGAGGCTCAGCCTTGGATTTGGCCCCGCCTTTGCGTGTAGGTCACCTGAGGGCGTCTGTTCTTTGCTCAGACAGGATGGGGTTAAAGGAGCAGCTGATTCGGGGGCTCTGGCTCACTCAGGCCCGGGGTGGGGGGGGGGAGGGAAGGGTACGGAGTGCGGGGCTAGCCTGAGGCAGCAGAGGCTGGCGTGACGTTGCACCAGCCTGAGGCTCACCGTGTGTTCTCCCGGGGAAGTTGTCCCTGGATCATGGGACCCTGGCAGTGGCTGGCTGCACAGGCTCCCTGGAGGGGAGGTGTGGAGAGTGACCTGTGCTTGCACACAGGTTCTTGGTGGTGGCAGCAGCAGCCTTAGTGTCTCATGCCCGTCTCTGGTGTCCGCGCTGATAGCCACAGCTCGTGCCCGTCTCTGGAGCTCGTTTAGGCGGTGCTGTGAATCCCCTCTTCTTGTGCACCCCGAAACAATGGTCTCTTGCCTCTTAGGCAGTTCCAGACTTTTTCCTGGACTCCCTCCCTGCTAGCTGTGGCACACTAGCCCCCTTCAGGCTGTGTTCACGCAGCCTACCCCAGTCCTCCCCCTGGGGTCTGACCTCTGAAGCTGGAGCCTCAGCTCCCAGCCTCCACCTGCCCTGGTGGGTGAGCAGACAAGCCTCTCGGGCTGATGAGTGCTGGCCAGCATCGATCATCTGTGCATGAAACTCTCCGCTTTGCCCTCTGCATCCCGTTGCTGCACTCTCCTCTGTGGCTTGAAATCTTCCCTCCTGCCCACCCCCTGTCTCCACCAGTGAAGGGGCTTCCTAGTGTGTGGAAACTTTTCCTCTTTCGCAGCTCCCTCCCCGAGGTGCAGGTCCGTCCCTATTCTTTTGTCTCTGATTTTTTCTTTTCTCTTTTGCACTACTCAGGTACGTGGGGATTTTCTTTCCTTTTGGGAAGTCTGAGGTCTTCTGCCTGCATTCAGTAGGTGTTCTGTAGGAGCTGTTCCACATGTAGATGTATTTTTGATGTATTTGATGTGGGGAGGAAGGTGATCTCCACGTCTTACGCCTCCACCATCTTTAGTCCCTCCCTCTGCAGGACTTTTAAAACAGTGACTGATGGACTTAGTACCTGCCTGGATCAGGAATGATAGAAGGATTGATCTATAAAATGATCACATTTAGAACTTTACTCTGGTATTAATCAGCTTAAGTTCTTATGAAGTGTAGTAACAAGTTCATTAGTTACAGTGTTGTGTTTGACATGGATTTGATCAATTGTTTCCCTATTTAAAAATCTTTCTTGTGGGAATCTTATGGTAAATTTGGGAATTTAATTCTAGTTAATTTTAAGAAGATTGACCATACCCTGTAACGGAGATCCAGTGGGGAATACAGGAACTATCTTATAAATTGATCAAAATGTATTGGGCACATCAGTTTTGGGTGAGAATTTGGCTGTATTGCTGTTTAAAGTTGATAATACCATTTCCAGTGTCTATTGAGAGAAAAGTATTTAAACAGGTGCTGAGATTAATCTTATTGCTGCATGACTTGTAATAGCAAAAAGCAAAACTGAACATAGCTAGTTACAGCACTAGAGATCTTGTTAAATTATGATGTATCAGTAGGACCGTATATTATACAGCCATTAAAAAAGACTCATGTAGGGACTTCCCTGGTGGTCCAGTGGTTAAGACTCCGCACTCCCAATGCAGGGGGCCCAGGTTCGATCCCTGGTGGGGAACCAGATCCTGCATGCCGCAACTAAGACCTGGCACAGCCAAATAAATAAAGTTTAAAAGGAAAAAAAAAAAAAGAAGACTGAGGTGGTACTGTGTGTATTGACATGCTCAGATCTCTAAAATATGTTGTTAGATAAAAACATGCATAGAAAATATACAGAAAACACTTGAACCTGTAGTTATCTGTGATGAGTGAGATGTGGAGGCCAGGGCATCTTCTCATTTTCACTTTTTTTTTTTTTTAAATAAATTTATTTATTTATTTTTGTCTGTGTTGGGTCTTCGTTACTGCACACGGGCTTTCTCTAGTTGTGGCGAGCGGGGCCTACTCTTCGTTGCAGTGCGCGGGCTTCTCATTGCGGTGGCTTCTCTTGTTGCGGAGCTCAGGCTCTAGGTGCGTGGGCTTCAGTAGTTGCGGCACGCGGGCTCACTAGTTGTGGCTCACGGGTTCTAGAGCGCAGGCTGAATAGTTGTGGTGCACGGGCTTAGTTGCTCCGCAGCATGTGGGATCTTCCAGGACCAGGGCTTAAACCTGTGTCCCCTGCATTGGCAGGCAGATTCTCAACCACTGTGCCACCAGGGAAGCCCCTTCACATGGTTTTTACAGTGACCATGTATAATTTTTTTAATCAGTAAATAAAATGTACTGTTGTTCATCTACATGTAGTTGTCCTTGATATTCTTTACTTTTACATTTTTATTTGAGCAGTGGTGTGGTCTTTTCTGAAAATTTAAAAACACTTTTAGAACCATTACAGTGAGTTTGTCTTCAGTATTACTGCTGAAGTGACTGTCCCACTAATATGAGGTTTGTGGTATCTTGTTATTATTATTATTTTAAATTTAGGGCCTCTAGAAAAGGAAACCAGATATATGTGGTGGGAGTTAAAAAACAAGATGTAAATCTATTTTAAATCTCTGCTGTACTGTTTTTCTATTTCAGTTACCTAGAAAAGTACGAGAAAGTTCATCATTTTGGGGAGGATGATGATGAGGTACCACCAGGCAATCCCAAACCACAGCTTCCTATTGGTGCAATTCCATCTTCCTACAATTACCAGCAACACAGTGTGTCAGGTAAATATCACTGGAAATGAACAAGGCATAGTTCCACAGTTTTGAATTAGGAAAATAGACATCGTCCAATGAATTGAATTGAACTAATTGGTATGAGGTCCCTTTCTGTCATAGCCTACATATAAGATTTTTAGTTGCAGGAATTTAGCGTTACAAATATATATTTTCAAGTGAAGTTTTAAAATTATTTCTTTGTCTAAAGATTAGTTTGACCTGAATAGTTACTAAAATGAGGAGAGGAAGGTCCTGTTAGGATTAGGGAAGCCAGAGGAGTACTCATAGCATCTAGATTTTCTACAATTCCTGGAATTCCCAGCACCAGAATTTCTCAGAAATGTTTCTTACTATTCAACTATTTTCCTGCCATGGTACCAGGGATTTAAGATTCTTTTCATTTATGTCATTCTTGTAATGGTTATAGAGGAATCTGCAGCTAAAAAGAACAGGACTCAAGTTGGAAATAATCAGGTTGAGAGTCTAATAAAGAGGTTCTTGAGACAGAATAGATGGGAGTTCCGTTGTTTGTGGCTCGGGGGGTTGAGACAGTGATACTTAGGAAGAGAGCTCTGAAGAGGTAAGCATCTCTTTTCTTTAATCACTAACATTTGGCCTGAAAAAGAGGAGATACATCTTTTTCAAGGGTATGTTCTTTATAAAATATACAGTTATCTAGATCTTTATTATTCTTCATTGGTACTAATACCAATCTCTTAGGTAATCCTTAGTTTTAAGCTCCCTTGTTTGTGCCAGTATCACTGATTTAAATTTTCCATTATCTATTTTCAGTTTCTTTCATGTTGAATTTGACTCTGTTTCTTCCCCAATCAGCTGAGGAAACAGAATCTCGTAGAATCTGTGATCTCCCGTCAGAAGAGGTTTTCATCTGATGCTTTTGTATAGTTGGGGCTTGGGAGGGGTGGTGGCAGTGGTGAGTGCAAACCAAATCTAGCTTTATCTTTAATGAGGAGTTATTACCTCAAGAACTACTGTTAAAAGGGAACATTTTAAGTCACCATGTAGAAGATCTTACTAATAGCTTAAGCTGATTAAATAAAATGGGGTGACTTGTTAGGTGATATGCTTCCTGTTTTTAAAAAGAGCTAATGACCATTATCTAATTCAAGGATGTTATCGAGGGTATTCCTACATTGAATGAGACCTTGTACTAAAGACCTTTAAGACCATCTTGTAACTGTGTTGTTCCTATATTTCATCAACAGCAGAACTGTCCATTCTTGTAGCTTAAATAGAGTTTGGTGTCTATTCCAGCTTCTCCATTTCTGCATTAGATCTTGTTTAAAATGAAATTTTTTTCTGGATCAGTTTTTTTTTTTTGTCCCTCTCCCCTAATTAAAGATGATTTACTTCAAAAAAAAAGATATTTCTGGTATTTCAGAAGCCTAATGAAAATCATTGATAGAGCTACACAATTTTTAAGGGAATGACAATTTCTTGATCTGGTGTTACAATAACTCCTTTGTGATATGCTATCATATGTCTTTTTTTTTTTTTAAGGAGAATCTGAGTAGTTATGTAACGTATGTAACATGTTTGACAAAATCAGGATTGGGGACTCATGAAAGGAAAAAAAACTAGGACTTGCTGGGGAACATCAGACTACAATATATCTAATTCAAACTGAAAAGAGGTAGTGTTGCAGGGCAGCATTTATGAATTTGAAGGTGCTTTTTATTTTTCTAGAAGGAGCCATAGCAACATTATGACAGTGTTCTAAAAATTAACATGACCATCAATATATAAAACAAATCCTTCACTGATGATTCTTTTCAAATGCCGTTAAGGAAATATAGTAAGCTTCATAGCTGTCAATATATATGTGTGTGTCTGTTTGTGTGTGTGTAAATAAACACCAAAGTAGAATTACATGGTGGTAGATTAAGAGCCTTAGGAAATTTTAATAAGAATGTTTAAAATATTTGTGTGTACATCTTTGATTATACAGCCTTACTCTTCTTATAGGTTTAGATTAATGTATTTGGATAAATGTATTTTATCTAGAGATGCTTATATTGTTGATATTAAGAAAAGGTATTCTAAAACAGTATTTTGAAACATAATATAATAAATTGGCATTTAGTATGAAGTGCAATTCTACTCATAATTGTCATGATAGAATATTGTACATTGATAGAATATGGGACCAAATTTTCCTTTAAGGATACTGACGCCTTTTGCCCAGTGACTTGAAGTGGCCAAAAAAGTATTCATAGATTTTGCTTTGAATTAGTAAGTATTGGCATCAAAATATGGTCGTTTTATTTGCATAGTTTTTCATACTTTTCCATGCCATAAATACCTAATCTTTTTGTTTCCGTCTTTATTCTTTCTTCCTTGGTATTGATTTGGATACAGTCAGTTCTGCAGAATTGTAGTGTAGATTACTAAGGACTTTTTGTTCATCTTCTCTTACACTTTAAAATTAAAAAATTAATTAGTTTCTAAATTAAAGATTTTTAATTTATTTGCAATATCTTTAGTAGAAGAATTATGAAAGGCAAAATTGGTACATGACAACTCATTGAAATTAATAGAATTGCAGAATTTTAGAGCTAGCAAGGATTTTAGTGATCATTTAATCCAATTCAATCATTTCAGTCAAAGGAGGCCAAGCACCCTATCCATTTGCATTTTTGTTACATAAATTTGGGAGAGCTTATACAGGAAGATGTATTATTTTAGTTTTATCAGTTGTATTTGAGCAAAAATTTTCCTTTACATGTCCCATATTCTTATAGACATTTGAACTACAGCAATCACTGCCAGTATCAATGGAAAGAATGTACTGTCTAGTATCTTTAATGTAAACAGCACTCCAGGAACAATTCTCCCTTTCCTCTAAACTGAAAACAAAGAGATTACCTCGGATTAAATTAGTTTGTCAGCAGTGATGCGTTTGTATAAACATTGAGTCAAGAATGTTGAAAATTTCCGATCCCATTCACATTATAACATTGTAGCTATTTAATCATACCTCCTTGGGGATGGGAAGGGAGGCTCTTAAAATCTTGTAAGCATTTTCTCATATATTATCGTAGGAATCTTTACCAAGCCTCATATAATTAGAGGACTTTTCATAATTATCATATTTATTCATCTTATTTTAATTGGAGATGACTTTTGGCAAAGTCATTCACGTAAGGATGTATTGAATTGAGTATATGATGGCATCTGTTATTCTTCAGTAGCAAACAGAACAATTCCAAGATCATATTGAAAGCAGATAAAGAAGACTGTGACAGATGTTGAATATAGGTTCCAATTTGTTTTCTATTGAAGAGATTTGCATGAAAATTTTGTGGAATTTAAAAACTTAATTATTGCTGAGACTTGGCATCTCATGATCAATTCCACTGTGCGGTATAGAAATATCAAAATCCCTAATTCACGGAAGTTATGTTACATTTTCCCCAGATATTTATGTTATTTATAAGAAATTTTACTTTTCAAGATTATAAAAAATGAACAGCATATTATTGTTCAACCTTAAATATTATAAAGAATCGGTGTCTTATTCATTTATAAGTGTATTGTGATACTTCTTATTGGAGAAATTCCTAGAATATTTTAGAATTGAAGAGTTGTCTCAGATATCTACATTGGGAAATGAAGAAGTTTCTTACATGATTTTCTTCTCTGGCATGTTGTGACAATAGATTCCTACTTGCATTCCATTTAGTGACATTTTAAAAAGATTTTTTTTCAAATCCATATTTTTCTGAAATGTTTCATCTAGCAGTTTTCTAACTCTTGTTTCTTGCCTTTTCTCATTAAACTAATTAGATCTTTATGTGAAAAATGTACTAGGGGTATATGTCTCAGGACGTAGCTGCCAAGGCCTAAACTGCACCAATTAAGAGTCAGTATTTCTAGAAATATAACATTTTTAATATGTATATATTATGAGTATAAAATATATTAGTGTTCTGTAATCCCATCTTCCCTACCTTCAAAGTTCTAAAAATGTTCTAATTCTCCTACATAAAATCTTAGTTAGGAAAAGATTTGTTAGGACACAAAGGCATGAACTGTAGAGGTAGAAATTTATAAATCACACTTCATCAAAATTAAAACTTCTCTTTCAAGACATTGTTAAGAAAATGAAAAGGTAAACCATTCACTATCTGGGAGAAAATATTTACAAAATAAATATTAGATAAGTGACTCATATTCAGAATATTTTAAACTGACAGTATTAAGTGCCGACAAGGATGTACAGCACCAGGAACTCTCTCATACATCGCTGGTGGAAAGACAGAATGTTACCACCACTTTGGAAAACAGTTTCACAGTTTCTTGCAAAGTTAAACATACACTTTGTATGACCCAGCAATCCAAGAGAAATGAAGAAATATGTCCGCACAAAGTCCTGTATGTGAATGTTTACAGCAACTGTATTCAGAAGGGCTAAAAACTGGACACAGTCCAAATGTCCTTCAACTAGGGAATGGATAAACAAATTATGTTACAGCCATACTATGGCAGTAAAAAGGAACCAACTATTGATACACACATCAAAATGGATACTAACCTCAAAAGCATTTTGCTAAATGAAATAAATCAGGCACAAAAAGATATATATTGTGTGATTCTGTTTAATTGGCATTTTGAAATAAAGTAGATCAGTGGTTGTTTATGGATAGAAGAGAGGATCAACTACAAAGGAGCATAAAGAAACTTCTTTGGGGTGATAGAAATACTCTCTATCTCCATTGTGGTTGTGGTTAAAAGACTATCAAAACTCATAGAACTGTAGAACTAAAAAGCATGAATTTTACATATTATGTGGCAACAAATCTGACCTAAACAAGTAATAATCCTCCCAAAATTGGGTAAAGAAGGTTGGCAGCATGTTTAGAAACATGATATTGTTAAAAATTTGAAAGGAACCGGTCTTTCTGGCTTATAGTATTTAAAAATTGGAATAAGTCCCTTGAAATACAAGAATAAAAAATGTAGACAAGGTAAATTAAAATAAAGATACAATAGTAATTTTGCAATGATATCCAACAGAATATGTACATTTTTTATGTTTTAATACTTTTTGAGGAATGTAATTTTCACTTAAGTTTAGAAAGTTGAACTCTAAACTTCTACTCAGTTTATATTTTATAAAAGAAAACAAACTTCTGTCCTGTATTCAGAAGATATTAACCGTAAAAGGTTTCTAATCCTTGATATACTTAACAGTGTTTTCGTTTTTGTCTTTGTTAGATTATCTGCGTCAAAGTTATGGGCTGTCTATGGACTTCAATTCGCCAAATGATTATAATAAATTGGTGCTTTCACTATTATCTGGACTCCCAAATGAAGTGGACTTTGCTATTAATGTATGCACTCTCCTATCAAATGAAAGCAAACATGTCATGCAACTTGAAAAAGACCCTAAAATCATCACTTTATTGCTTGCTAATGCCGGGGTGTTTGATGACAGTAAGTTTTAGCCTTAATGTTTTGTATAATCATTGTATTAAAGGTGTTATAGATTTTTTTTAAAGGTTTTTAAGGGGGAAAGTACTTTTCATTAGGCAATATACTAGCATTCTTTATTTCCTTTTGTTATATTAAATGTATTATTATTATTTTAATTTAATTAATTAATTAATTTATTTATGGCTGTGTTGGCTCTTCATTTCTGTGCGAGGGCTTTCTCTAGTTGTGGCAAGCGGGGGCCTCTCTTCATCGCGGTGCGCGGGCCTCTCACTATCGCGGCCTCTCTTGTTGCGGAGCACAGGCTCCAGACGCGCAGGCTCAGTAATTGTGGCTCACGGGGCTAGTTGCTCCGCGGCATGTGGGATCTTCCCAGACCAGAGCTCGAACCCATGTTCCCTGCATTGGCAGGCAGACTCTCAACCACTGCGCCACCAGGGAAGCCCGATATTAAATGTATTATTTAAAATAATGAATGTTTGGATTTTTTTTAACCTTATATTTTTGAATAATAAAAGCCTCACTAGAGCTTTTGAAATTAAAATGCTGTATTTTTCTTATAGTAAATGTGGGTTTGTTGATTTGAGAAAATTGTTTGATACAAAATTCTGATAGCGAAAAATAGGACCTGGAAGAAATTGTTTTCTGAAGTCTGTTTCTGCTGGTGTGTAGTTATAATTTTTAACTAAACAATTTAGGTCAATGAATTTGAAAATTTGCTGCATAATCAAAATAAGAATGATCAAGTATTTCGTATTTTTTTACTCGTAGGATTTGTTATTTGTAGGTTTTTATAAATCACGTTCTTTGTTTTCTGTGTAATTATCTCAAATCTAGGTTACTTTTCAGACCAAATTGCTCAATTCTTTAATTGAGCAATTTAACTAGCAATCCCTAGTTTAATAGGGATTTAGAAAATATGTTTTAAAATTTTTTCCTGCTATATTTTTTCTTTTTAAAATATTCTATGTCAGCTGAATGTTATTGACATAAAATTTTTTCTTGCTTCTCAACCCTCCTTCTACCCCAATACCATGTAACTTCTTTTGTCAGAAGTATATTCTATTAATGGATTAAGGTATTGATATATTTTGAAATTATCATATAGGAAACTATATAGAACAGTAGATATAGTCTGAGAATTTCATGTAATATTTCATAGGTTCATGAGTATTTTTATGTTTAAACAGTGATGTGTTTGCAAATGAGTTCATTTTTCTGTAATTTGGGTCAGTAGTATAATTTTCAAACATACTTTTATTTGGGATTATCTAAGTAGGATTCCTTTGTTGTTGTTGTTGTTGCTGTTGTTGTTGTTATTGTTGTTGGCCATGCCGCACGGCTTGTGGGATCTTAGTTCCCTGACCAGGGATTGAACCAGTCCCTTAGTTCCCTGACCAGGGATTGAACCAGTCCCTCGGCAGTGAGAGCACGGAGTCCTAACCACTGGACCACCAGGGAATTTCCTAAGTAGGAGTCCTTACAATTTGACATGTACTTATTTTGTATGAAGACATTTTGAAATTAAACAAAAATGAAAATGAGTTTCTTACCCTGCCAGAAACTATTCTTGGTTACTTGGAGGAGGAAAAAAGATTAGCACTTATCAGTTTGTATTGTAACTTTGAAGATCTAAATTTGGTAGATTTCCATCTCACTCTCATTTTCTTTGCTTCCTGATATTTCATTTTGATCTTTTAAAGACATTTTTCAGCATTTAATATAGAATGGTTTAAAATTGTTTCATATTTTTTTAGAAATCTTAAAATGAAGTTTTTAAAAATAGTAAATATTCTCAGACCAGAATAATTTTAGTGAATTCTTACCATTTAATCATTGAATAAGAATTACATTTGTATATATGATAAAAGTGAGCTTACCAGCTTTGATGCACTGAGGCATGACATTCTTTATACCCAGTTTATCTTCTTGCATTTTTTAGCGTTTTTGTTTATCTCAGACTAAATTATTATGTAGAGTAGCAATCTAAAACATTAATAATTTAGCAAATGCTGTTTAACGGATGTTTCTTTTATTTCAGCAGTTAGAAGTTTAGAGTTCCAGAGTACATAGGGACTTTATGAAGACCGTATACTTAAAACAGTGGTTTTACATTATGAAAATAATTCTTTTGAGTTTGAAGATTAAGGGTATATTTGATTATGGGCATATTTCATAAGGCTCTTGAGAGGTTTTGAATTTTTTTAGGGCATGGAATTTTAATTGAGAGAAAATGTAGATACCACTTTCTTTGAAGGTGTGTAATGTTTATACATATATGTATTTGAAGAAGTATAATAAAAATTCCATGTGACAAAAATTTAATTTTTCCATCTTATATTTCCATTCAGTATTCTTTTCCCAGTGAAGTTTTTCTTTATAAGGTTTTCTTCAGGACAAACAAAATTTTGTCTCTTTAGTAGGGTGTGGACTTCATTTTTCTGATTCAGCTGCTATGTCTATATAAATTTGATGTTTTATGAAATTCTTCTTTAGGTCACTGTAGTTAAATTTATTTATTAAAAACTTCAAATCTGTTCTTTATATCATGTCCCCATGATCCTAATACCAATATAATGTTAAACTGTTTCCATTCTTCACCCTTATTAGTACTTTTTCAATGAATAGTCTTATTCTAACCTAAGTACTTTACAACTTTAACTCAATATTAAGTAAAAATATTAGATCTATACTTAAAGGCATGGTAAGACTGCAAACATTCATTAAATCTTTTACAACAGAAAATATATCCATATGTTATGCATGTCACAGCACATCCATTTAAGGAGATTTACTTTTGTTTTTTTAAAGAATTACATTCATAAAACTAGTTTTTCTGTTAAAAATTGCCAATACATAGTTTTCTCTCTGCATTTGAAAACCAATAGCTTTCATTACAGAATACAGATAATTACAGGTAGTTGATGAAAGTACCTACCTAATTTTTAAAGGTAGATGCCTATTGTGTCACAGCTTAGACATTTATATTATACAACTTTACTGTCTGGTCCTGTAACTGACAAAATGAGTTAGCAACGCAGAGGAGAGAAAAGCTATATGTATCTATCTATATACCTTAACCTCTGTTGTCCGGAGGGGGCAGGGTGTTATTAAGAAGCTTTTGAAAATAGATGGTTTGACTTTGCTCCTGATAACTTTATCAAGAAAGACAAACGAGCTATAGCTGAGAATGTTTCCTAAAGGAGATTTCATTGTGGGAATTATTCCCAAAGAATGCCTTGTCCACTAATATTTCAAATATGAATTACATAATTCTTTTTGAAATGACTATGAAGATTTAAAGTTATAACAGTTTGGCAATCTAATAGCAGTAGCATCAGTTTGACTTTTTAATATGTTTCTCTTCTACAAATGAAAACTAATGCAGAGTAACTATTACAGTACCCTCATTTTTTTCTTATTGTCTGTATAACTATTATGAAAGTGAGTTGTGTATTTTTAGATTGTAGTGACATAAACTTTCTTTAAATTCTATAATTTAAAAAAACAGTATTTCAAAAGAAATTATCATGACTTTCTATCATTTATTATGAAACAATTTTTAATGAACAAGGTATCCTAAAATGTAGTTTTACTGTTTTTCCAAACCTACCTATTAAGGAACTAAGTGAAAGAAATAATTTCATTTTACTGAATACACTATTATTCTTTTAGCTTTAGGATCCTTTTCTACTGTATTTGGAGAAGAATGGAAGGAGAAGACTGATAGAGATTTTGTTAAGGTAATTCACGTAAAATAAAATGTTGAACCACTGAATTACATGTAGCCAAGGGCCAAGGGTCAATGGTTGCTTATTTTATATACAAATTGTGATTAACTTGAGTAAAAAATTGTTTAGAATAGCTAATAAACAGAAGTAAAGTTTTTAGTTATTATACATAGATTTCTGAGAATGATAAATCTGTAATAAAAGCAGTAAATCAAAGGATACCCAGACTGTGAGTAGCAGTCCTGGTAATTTCCTTAGGATTCTTTTTCAGTTCACTTAATCACTCTTCAGCTGTGTCTAATATGCCACTTGATTTGTTTGTTAAGTTTTATTATAGTCACTGTGTTTTAATTTCTAGAAATTCTCATTGTATTTTTTCAAATTTTCCCTTTTTGATCTTCTCCTTTTATAATTTTTAAAATATATATTTAAAATATCTTTATTAATATAATTAAATTATATATTAAATATATGATATATAAACATGAATATATCATATATTTTATATGTAAAATATAAATGAAAGCTTAAAGATATGTACATATACACATACCTGATAATGCTAATGTCTAAGCCTCCTGCAACTCTGATTCTGCTGATTCTGACTTGGTGGATTATTCCTTTGTGTTTTATAATGTTGGTTTATAAATGTCAGCAGATTTCTTTCTGTAGGATTTTTGTACAGATTGGTTGGAGAGTATTTCTTCACTTCTGTGTTGCTTTTGCCAGTCACTTGAAAGGAAATACTGATCAGAATGACTTTATATTAATTTTTTTATTGGAGATTTTTCTGATTACTCTGATGGTAAAAACAAATCCATGGGAGATGTGGAGCAGTCTAGTGGTGAACATATCATGGATTGTTTTTAACTGAAAGCTCACGCAGAGACAGTCAATCCCTTTTGTCTCCCTTTCTTAGGGTATTAAACCTTCAAATTTCCCACCATGATACGGAGTTGCATTTTTAATTCCCAGTTTTACAAGCTCACCAAAGTTTTATATTCTGTCCTTACCCCACCCACTAAAAGCCAAGTCTCTTGATTGTAGTTAAGCAGGTAATTTCTATAACTCCAGAAAACTGGTGAGTAAAATGTAAGATGCACAAAAAAGTACACTGAAGTAACACATGCAGTCACAATGGGGAATGTGTTTGTCAGTATAGTCACTAATCACATGAAATCAAGAAGACACCAGTATGTTGAAGATGAATAGATGATCACCTCTGTTTTCATTAATTTCTGCTATTTATATTTTATTCTCATACTGTATTCTTTGGGTTTAAGTTTCTTCACTTTTTCTAATTTCTTGAGCTGGTGCTTACAGTTATTGATTTTTAAAATTTTTTTTCTAATATATACATTTGAAGCCATAAAATTCCATCCAAGCACATATTTAACTTTATACTTCCAATTTTGATATTTCATGTTTTTATTATAACTCATTTAAAAATATCTTCATATTTCCATTATGATTTTCTCTCTGAAACATAGATTATTTAGAAGGGAATTTTCTTAATTTCCAAAAACATGAAAAATTTTCTAGTTTCCTTTTCTTAATATCTAACTGTATTTCAGTATGTTCAGAGAAACATACTCTGTATAATTTTAAACCTTTGAAATGTTTTCACCCTTTATTTGGTAGCTTAGCATTGATCAGATTTTATAAGCACTCCATGTGTATTTGAAAATAACATACACAGGCATATCTTGCTTTATTGCCCTTCACTTTATTGTGCTTTGCAGATACATTTTTACAACTTTAAGGTTTGTGGCAACCTTGCGATGAGCAAGTTTATCAGTGCCATTTTTCCAACAGCATTTGCTCATTTCATGTCTCTGTGTCCCATTTTGGTAATTCTCAATATTTCAAACTTTTTCATTATTATTTTATTATTATTATATTTGTTTTGGTCATCTGTGATCAGTGATCTTTGATTTTACTACTGTGACTCACTGAAGGTTCAGATGATGGTTACCATTTTTTTTAGCAATCAAGTATTTCCTATTCAAGGTATGTACACTGTTTTTTTAGGCATAACGCTGTTGCACACTTCATAGACTACAGTGTAGTATAAACATAACTTTTATATGCACTGGGAAACCAAATTTGTGCTGACTCACTTTATTACGATGTTCATTTTATTGCGATGGTCTGGAACTGAGTCTGCAATATCTTCAAGGTATGCCTGTATTCTGAAGTTGGTGGGTGTAAGTTTCTATATATGTCAGTTAAGCCAACACAGTTAATCATTTTTTGGTTTGTTTTTGTTTTTTTTTTGCGGTACACGGGCCTCTCACTGCTGTGGCCTCCCCCGCCGCGGAGCACAGGCTCCGGACGCGCATGCTCAGCAGCCATGGCCCACGGGCCCAGCCGCTCCACGGCACGTGGGATCCTCCCGGACCGGGGCACGAACCCGCGCCCCCTGCACCGGCAGGCAGACTCTCAACCACTGCGCTACCAGGGAAGCCCCAGTTAATCATTTTCTAAAAAATTTTTTATTGGAGTATAGTTGATATACAGTGTTTTGTTAGTGTCAGCTATACAGCAAAATGAATCTTTTATACATATACATATATCCATTCTTTTTTAGATTTTTTTCCCATATAGGTTATTACAGAATATTGAGTAGAGTTCTCTGTGCTATTCAGTAGGTCCTTTTTAGTTATCTATTTTATATATAATAGTGTGTATATGTTAATCCCAATCTCCTAATTTATACCCCCCCCCCGCTTTTGATTTTGGTAACCATAAGCTTGTTTTCTACATCTGTGACTCTTTCTGTTTCGTAAATAAGTTTGTTTGTACCGTTTTTTTTAGATACCACATATAAGCAACATCATATGATATTTATCTTTCTTTGTCTGACTTATTTCACTTAGTATTATGATCTCTAGGTCCATCATGTTGCTGCAAATGGCATTATTTCGTTCTTTTTTATGGCTGAGTAATATTACATTATATATATGTACCACATTTTCTTTATCCATTCCTCTGTCGATGGTCATTTAGGTTGCTTTCATGTCTTGGCTATCGTAAATACTGCTGCAGTGAACACTGGGGTGCATGTATCTTTTCAAATTATAGCAACACACTTAATCATGATACTTAATAGTTCCACGTCAGTACTGGCTCTTTGTTTTCTTTTTTAATTGGGGTATAGTTGTTTTACAGTGATGTGTTAGTTCCTACTGTACAGCGAAGTGAAGTAGAGTTCCTTGTGCTATACAGCAGGTTCTTATTAGTTATCTATTTTATACATATTAGTGTATATATGTCAATCCCAATCTCCCAGTTCATCTCCCTTCCCCCCTCCCCCGCTTTCCCCACTTGGTGTCCATACATTTGTTCTCTACATCTGTGTCTCTATTTCTGCCTTGCAAACTGACTGTCATACAGAGTGAAGTAAGTCAGAAAGAGAAAAACAAATATCTCATATTAACGCATATATGTGGAATCTAGAAAAACGATACAGATGAACCAGTTCGCAAGTACTGGCTTTTTCAGCTGTTTATTTCTTCATTTATGAAGAGACATATGTTAAAAGCACCCAGTTTGATCGAGGATGTGTTTCTTTCAGCTTATAGTTCTATAATAATTGTGTTTTTATATTTTGAGAATGGGCTATTTAGTGCACACAGGTATAGTTGTTACATCTTTCTGGTTAATTGAACATATTATAAAGTGTCCTTGTTACCTTTAAGTCTCCTTTATCCTTTTTTTTTTGGTCTGATATCAATATAACTATATCAGCTTCCATTTGGTTGGTGTTTATATAGTTCATATTTTTATTTTTATTGATTTCTTTTTTTTGTGGTACGCGAGCCTCTCACTGTTGTGGCCTCTCCCATTGCGGAGCACAGGCTCCGGACGCACAGGCTCAGCGGCCATGGCTCATGGGCCCAGCCGCTCTGCGGCATGTGGGATCTTCCCAGACTGGGGCACAAACCCATGGCCCCTGCATCGGCAGGCAGACTCTCAACCACTGCACCACCAGGGAAGCCCTATATAGTTCATATTTTACTTTCAGTCTTTTTTATCCTTATAGATGAATGTTTTTTTGGTAAATAACATATATTTCAGTTTTTTTTCCCCGTGTGAAAAACTTTGGGGTTTTTTTTTTGTTTTTGTTTTGTTTTGTTTTTGCGGTACGCGGACCTCTCACTGTTGTGGCCTTTCCCGTTGCAGAGCGCAGGCTCAGCGGCCACGGCTCACGGGTCCAGCCGCTCCGCGGCATGTGGGATCTTCCCAGACCGGGGCACGAACCCGTGTCCCCTGCATTGGCAGGCGGACTCTCAACCACTGCGCCACCAGGGAAGCCCAAAATTTTGCTTTTAAATTAGTGCATTTATTCCATTTACATTAAGTGTAATTTTGATACAGTTATGTTTAAATTTACCATGCTCTGAATTGTTTCTATATGTCCTGCCTGTTCGGGTTTGTTTTCTTTCCTTCTCCTTTCTTACCTTTTTTGAATTGATTTGACTGAGTATTGTTTATTAGTCAGTTTTCTGCCCACTTAGTTTTTACATATACTTTTTCTGTTTTCTCATTAGAGATTATATTTTAATCCTTACTAGTTTAATAAGTTAGCACTTTTACCTCTTCTTAGATAATTGCAGGGACAATAGAACAACTCCATCTCTGTTTTCTTATTTTTTGATTTATATACTACTTTTGTTGTGCATTATTCCATTTTTGTCAGAGAACATATTCTGTATGACTTCAATCTTTTTTAAACTTATCAAGACTTGTTTTATGGCTCAGCATATGGTCTTTCTGGTGAATGTTTTATGCACGCTTGAAAAGAATGTTTGTTGTACTATTGTTGGATATAATATTTGTTGATAACAATTAAATCGATATCATTGACAGTGTTGTTCAAGATTTCTGTATCATTAATGCTTTTCTATATAATTGTTCTATGATTTCTTAAGAGATGAGTGTTGGAATTATCAACTATAATTATGAATGTCTGTATTCCCTATCAGTTCTGTCAGTTTTTGCTTCATGTGTTTTGAACCTCAATTATTAGTGGCATGTACATTTAGGATTATTATATTTTCTTGATGATTTTATTTGTCATTATGAATTATTCTCCCTGACCTCTGGTAATTTCCATTATCCTGAAGTCTCTTGTCTGATATTATTTATCAACACCAGCATTTTTATGGTTAATGTTTTCATCATATATCTTTTTCTATCACTGTGCTTTTCATCTGTAGTTTTATATATAGTGTTTCTTATAGATGGCTTATAGTTGAGGCTTTCTTCTCCTGCTTCCTTCAGTGTGCCTTTCAGTGTACAATTTCTTCCTTTTCATCAATGCATTCAGACCATTTATACTTTATGAACATTTTAAAGGTAACATTTCATTTTCGTGTTGTTTGCATTATTACTGACAATAAGTTAGTTTTATTCTTATTGTTCTTCCTTTTGTGATATGTTGTATCTGACTGCTTTTAAGGTGTTCTCTTTGTCATTGATATTTTTAATGTGCCTTGTTGTGGTTTTTATATTTATTTAGTTAGTTTTGTTTTGCTTGAGGTTTATTTAGCTTCTTCGTTTGGTATTTTTCATGAAATTTGGGAAGTTTTTGTCAGTTATTTCTTCAAAAATTTTTTGTTTCCCCTCCTGCTTTTCTGGAACTGTTCTGCAGGCCACTGTGGCTCTGTTCATTGTTTTTAGACCTTTTTGTTTTCTGTGTACTTCATTGTGAATAGTTTCTATTGTTATGTCTTTATTTTCTCTTTTCCAATTAAGCCCATCTAGTCATATTTTTTTATTTCAGATATTATGTTTTTCAGCTCTAGAAATTCCATTTGATTCTCTTCTATATTGTCCCACATTCATCTTAGTTATGTTCATATTTTCCTTTAAATCCTTCAACATATTTAATAATAGTTGTTTTAATGTTCTTGTCTGCTAGTGTCACTATTTTTATTGTTTCTGGGTCTTTTTTTGTTGAAACTGAGTTTTGCCTTAGTTATGAGTCATGTTTCCCAGTTCCTTTGTACATCTAGTAATTTTTTACTAGATACAGGTATTGGGACTGTTACATTATTTAGTGTCTATTTTTTGGTGTCTTCCAAGAATGTTGCACATTGTTCTGGCGTGCTTTTAACTAATATATGGATAGTTGTTTTTAAGTTTTGTTATGACGAATACAGGACTAGTTTATCTTTATTCCTAAGGTATGGTCTTTTTTGGACCTGAATTAGCTGGGTGTATATACATATATATATAGAGAGAGAGAGAGAAAATATACATACATATATATATATATATATATAATGTCTTCTCAGTTTAGTAATTGCTATGACCTCTTGGGTTTATTATCTCTGTATCGTTGTCTAGAAAGAGTGTTTATGTAAAGATATGAGGCAGTCACTGAGCTCACCTCATTTGCTTCCCATGTTTCAGTGATTACAGTTTTGCATTACTCTTGCCCAGTCTGTGAAAACAATTGTTTTATATATATTGGTTTATGATGAGATGACTACTGCAGTACTGTTACGGCCTGAGCAAAATTTTCTTCCAAGCATTTTTCATAGATTTTAATTTTATATATATTTTTACCCATAAGACTTTTTTTTAGTATTTTATTTATTCAGCATTTATTTTGATTTAAATCACATCTACCTTTTCATGCATTTTTTTTCCCAGTGCAGGTTTGAAGATATTTTTCTCAGTTTTCATTTGTCAGAAAATGTCTTTATTTCAGTTTTATTCTTTTTTGTGTGTGTGTGTGGCACGTGGGCCTCCCACCTCTGCAGCCTCTCCCGTCGCGGAGCACAGGCTCCGGACGCGCAGGCCCAGTGGCCATGGCCCACGGGCCCAGCCGCTCCGCGGCATGTGGGATCCTCCCGGACCGGGGCACGAACCTGCGTCCCCCACACCGGCAGGCGGACTCCCAACCACTGCGCCACCAGGGAAGCCCTTTCAGTTTTATTCTTGAAGAGCAATTTCACTGTGTAAAGATTCTACTTTGGCAGATATTTTCTTCCATCACTTTGAAAATATCCCATTGTCCTCTGGCTTCCATTATTTCTTTTACAAAGTTTCTTGTAATTTTAGTTGTCTTTTTCAAGGTTATCTGTCCCTTTTTCCACCTTTGCATTTAAGATTTTTGTCTTTGCTTTTCAGGAATTTTATTATCATGCTCCTACACATTTTATTTATCTTTTCTTGGAGTTTGGAGTGCTTCTTAAATCTATGGTGTGGCATCTTTCAATTGATTTAGAAAATTCTCGACCCTGTCTTTTCAAATATTGTTTTTGCCCATTCTTTCTGTCTTTCCTCAGGAACTACAATTAATTTTATGTTAGAACTTTTCACTGTATGTGTCTTGAATGCTTTTATTCTGTTCATCCTTTTGTCTCCTTATGCTTCTAACTTGGTATTTTTTTCTGCCATCTCTTCCAATCACTAATTCTTCCTTGAGTTGACTCTAATTCTTTGTTAAATCTGTCCATTGAGTTCTTATTTTCAGTTCTAGAATTTCTATTTAGCTATTTCTTATAGTTTCTACTTACGTGCCAAACTTTTCGATTTTATCTTCTATTTCTTTGTTTATTTTCCATGATCATTTAAAATTCCACTCTGATATCTTTATTATTTGAAAATCCTGTGGCCGTTTTTTCTTGGTTATTGAATATTGTCTTATTCCTTCATATGCCTAGTTCTTTTTTATTGTTACCAAACATTTTTTATCATGAGTTTTTTTGCAGTGAGTCATTCTGGTGGTGGACTTTTTCTCAGATCAGTAACTTTAAATGCAAAGGAACTTTAATTCCCAAAACTAAAATACAATCATTTAGAAAATACATCAGAATGTTTAGAAATAAACAGTGAACTAATGGCCCATGTGCTTCTTCATTCGTAGGGAAGTAACAAGATAAAATGGCATAGAAAAGTTAAAATTAAAGTTCATTTTGTATAGACATATTAATATATAGGCAATTGTTTCTTAGCCTGAAAAATATTAAGCAGTGGATTTCGACTGATTT
Organism: Globicephala melas; assembly: GCF_963455315.2. Classification (NCBI taxonomy): domain Eukaryota; kingdom Metazoa; phylum Chordata; class Mammalia; order Artiodactyla; family Delphinidae; genus Globicephala; species Globicephala melas. The sequence goes on along the minus strand of NC_083323.1, from coordinate 65,927,767 downwards.
CCTCTGTCTTACGGGTCAAAAAACAGTTTGTTGGTATGGAATACTGGAAAGGAAACCTAAATATCTGGGTTACAAATTTGTGAACACAAATACTTCACCACTTGCTGTTTGATTTTCTTCTAGATGTAGATTTACTCAGTAGCAAGCCAGCTATGTCTCAGGAGTCTGTAAATAGGAATACTGTGACTGTATGCAGTTTACTAATGGGATTAATGACTATCATAATTTTTAAGTACTGATGAGCATAAACACTATTTCTAGATATTTTCCATAGCTATAAAGTGATCTGAAAATATCTGATTCATATCGGTGACAGTGTCAGAGGTTCTGCTATTACTACTGTGGTTCGTTTTCTAACATTCAGAGTTGAAGAAAATGCTAAGGAAATGCTAAATTTTAGTTAGAGGTTAATGAACATGAAGATGTCATTTTTTTCTCCTCATTCATGTTCATAGATGCCCTGTATTTTTCACAGACCTTTTAGGGATCTGTGGGCCCTAGGCCAAAATGACACCTTTGAACTATAGAAAAATCTAGCATTTGTGTCAAAGAACTAAGTACATAGAATACAATGATATCTACTTGAACTAAAAATAGTAGAACTATTATAGTTTTAGTATGTGTGACTATTTTTAAAGTAATAGAATAGTTATTTCAAATTGTCAGAACTAAGTGTAATAATTTCTCATTACAGTTTTGGAAAGACATTGTTGATGATAATGAAGTACGTGACCTCATTTCTGACAGAAACAAGTCTCATGGTAAGTCAATGAGAAAATATTTTAAATAACTTTGAAATATCAATAATAATAAGTGAAATATCAGTTTAAGTAAAATATGTTTTCTTCTCTTGTAGAAGGTACATCAGGAGAATGGATTTGGGAATCTTTATTTCATCCACCTCGAAAGCTGGGCATTAATGATATTGAAGGACAACGGGTACTTCAGATTGCAGTGATTTTGCGAAATCTTTCCTTTGAGGAGGGCAATGTTAAGCTCTTGGCAGCTAATCGTACCTGTCTCCGTTTCCTATTACTTTCTGCACATAGTCATTTTATTTCTCTAAGGCAATTAGGCCTTGACACATTAGGAAATATTGCAGCTGAGGTAAGCATGTGACAGTAGCTTAAAACAGTTTTTATAGTTAGCACAATATTTACTTTAAAATTTTAGGATGTGGGATTGTTATATTTGCCATAATTATAGAATATTAAATGCTTACATATAGTTTTTGCCTAAAGGTATTACACACTTTTGTGGAAAAAGAGAAATATTTGAAATGATGCTCCAGATTCATTGATGGCTATTCTCACAGTAATTACATTTTTTAAAGTTACGTAACATTGTTCGGCTCATTTTTATTAAATTTGAAATATACATTTGGATCTAAATTGGAAGAAGCCTACCTAAACAGTAGTGTCCTTTTTTTTTTTTCCAGCTTTTATTGGATCCTGTTGATTTCAAAACTACTCATCTGATGTTTCATACTGTTACAAAATGCCTGATGTCAAGGGATAGATTTTTAAAGATGAGGGGTAAGCGCTCACTTAAGTTTCTCATTGTCTAAAGTACACAAGCTTTTTATCATCTTTTAAAAGACAAATACATGTTTGTGTGTGTATGCTTTTCAGGCATGGAAATTTTGGGAAATCTTTGCAAAGCAGAGGATAATGGTGTTTTGATTTGTGAATATGTCGATCAGGACTCATACAGAGAGATCATTTGTCATCTCACTTTACCTGATGTGCTGCTCGTAATCTCAACACTTGAGGTGCTATATATGCTCACAGAAATGGGAGATGTAGCTTGCACAAAAATTGCAAAAGTAGAAAAGAGCATAGGTAAGACTAAACCACAAAAAGCATTTAAGTTATTTTCTTTATTAAGGAAAATATATTTAATGTGGTTGCTGTAAAAAATCACAATTGATATTTGGGGTTTACTGTTTATTTTGAGGAGTCATTACCCTTTCAGACACGCTTGTTTGTGTTATTCTTTCTGTCTATTTTAGATAAGCAAGAGACTTCTATTATGTGTAAACCAGGATGCATGTGGCTATCAGTAATCTTTACTTCTTCTCTTTATTTCTATTACTATATATTAAATTTGAAATCAACAAGATGGCTATGTCTGACTCTGGGGGGCAGGTCCATCTGTTTCAAGTGGTCAGCTGCTACTATTAAGCAACTAAAGCTGAGTGGAACAAGCTTCCTTCTCTTCCTAGAAATGCTAGTAGTGCTATTATCTTCAAAATCATTGAACTCACCTTCAATGAGTTCAATGGGTTGTCAGTTTTAAACATACTTACTAAAACAAGTCATGTTAACATTTTACTCAGTGATTCAAATGATTTCTTTCTTTGACATAAATATTAAAATCAGAGTTAATAAAGATTTGGCTTGAAAAGTATTACTATTGAGAAATTAAGCTGTACTTTCCATTATCAGTGGTTCCTAAATCTGACTACACATCAGAATCACTTGGGAAGTTTTTTAAAAATGAAGATAGCTAACAGCCACTCCAGAGCTTCTAAATCAGTCTTCAGAGATTGAGCCTAAAAATCTTTTTTAAGGATCCACAGATAATTCTGATGTACAATGATTCACAGACTGGCATTTGAGAAGCAGCGTTTTATATATGTATAGCATGTGTTTTTCAACGATGTCATTGTTTTACAATATTATTGACTAATAACTGTTGGTTTTTATTTTAGACATGTTAGTGTGTCTGGTTTCCATGGATATTCAGATGTTTGGCCCCGATGCACTGGCTGCAGTAAAACTCGTCGAACATCCAAGTTCCAGTCATCAAATTTTATCTGAAATTAGGCCACAAGCTGTAGAGCAAGTCCAAACCCAGACCCATGTAGCATCTGCCCCAGGTTAGTGTTTTTGTATAATCTTTTTCAGTGTGGTTATTGGTATGTCAGATTTAATACTACAGATAAATTTAAATATGCAGCACAGGGAACTGATATTTTATAGTAGAGTAGCCTAAATGAGAATTGAGTATGTACTTTAATTTCTTAGACATTATACATTCCAGGAGCAGCAGGATCAACGTGAGCACAGAGGAAGAATAGTATAATAGAGAAATGAAGTTGAGAAGGATTTAGAGTAGTGTGAGGGATTAGATATTATTCACAACTGTGAAAGTATTAAGTGCCCTAATGGGTTTGTGATTTCAGTCATTGGAAATTGATAGACCAGGAATTGGGTTAATCATATGCTGCCTTATAATTCTCTCAGGTGGTCATCAGAATACATAAGTATAATACCCCTATTATTTCTAAATCTTGGACCAAACACCACAGAATCAGTAGGATCAGACATGTGTGCATGTGTATACAAATGCTAATACATGTGTATATACCTGTACTTGTGCACCCTTCCTAGGATCCCATGGGTCAATGCTATTTAATTCAAATATCTTTAATTAGAATTCGGACCTGTCCTTCAGCTCTTGGACTTCTTTCTCCTGGTTCATTATGAGTTACAATTTTTATATTTTAGCACTCTCAGCCTTTTTGTTCTCCACCTTCATTTGTCCTAACAAAAACAGTCCATCTTTCACCTCACCTGCTCTCTTACCATTCCCAAGACATTTCTCTTTCCTTGTTTTTTAATGGAGGATGCTCACTTTCTCAGTTGATCTTAACACTTTGTAGTTACTCTGGGAGCTGTGTGGCATGAATTTCTTCAACTTCTTCCCCCTTGCCTTATAAACTTATTAGTATCTGAACTCATTCTCCTTCATCCCCTTGTGTCAGGAAGAGATGTTAACTACTTCTGAATCTGTACTCTGAATATCAGTCTTTCCCAGCTACTCATTCCTATATCTTAAACCTCTTTTTCTTTACTTGCTTCTTCAGCCTAGAAATACATTTAGATCTTTCTCAACCTCTCCCACTATCCTTAAAACAAAAATCTCATTATCCTTAATCTTTAACTACCACATTCTTTTAATCACCAAATCTTGTTGAGTCTTCCTAAATACTCTATCTGGCCTTTTTGATTGCCAGTACTTATGACTCAGTTCAGACTCTCCTCATCTCTCTCCAGCTGTCTTGTTCTCCTCTCATTTAATATTATCAAAATTGTATACTCTATTTACACAAAGTATGTAATATGTATCGCATATCTCATTGATTTCCATTATGTCTTTCTGCAGTATATGGTAGAGTTGTATCATATGTGCATTTAACTTACTTGAATTCAACTAACAGAACTGGACAGTAATAGAAGGCATGAAATAAGTAGGTAATTCTGACTGCTGATCTATTCAGTGAGCTTTCACCCATAGGCAGTAGATGTTAAAGAGCCCAATACATATTGGAGAATCGATGATCAGAAATTAATATTTCTCAACCTTGAAAAGGAAATGAAACAGTTCATACTGCCAGTTAAGTGGGTAGTGGGGGTATACTTTTATTCTTAAAGGAGAAACTTTTAAATTAATTTAAAAGATTAAGTTAATTGAGGGCCATAGAGAAACTGTTCAACAAAGAGTGGAATTAATAGATTGTCAGTGATACATTGAACTATAATGGGTCATTTGAAGAATATTCAAAGGTAATTTTGATGAAAACTACTATTTTTTGCCTTATTGCTGACCTGTGACCTTAACAAATGAACCCACCCCCCAAACTAAGAGTTGATCCTCATTGGCAAATGGATAAAATTAAGTATTGAGAGTTGTGGCTTGCTTGCGTAGTAGTAAGTCATTGATAGAAGTTTGAATAGGCCTCTGAGAACCTAAAAGAGTTCATTTTTGAGCTGGTGAGCACTTTATTATTTGCTCATCGTGAATGACAACTCTGAATTGTTTGATTAGTTAAAACACTTACAGTTTGGCTTTTCCCCCCATAGTTTGTTTAATACTGCTTTCTCATGGAATGGTCATCTTCAAACTTTTTGCTCACTTCTGCTCATCACTATGAAAACTTGCATGACCTTTCACCCATTTTTAAGTTGACATCTGAATTTCTTTGTCATAATTTAAATAGTTGCAAATAATATGTTTTTGTGTATATTAAATTGATATTTCAAAATAAAACTTACAACACTTTTTGTATCCAGTGGAATATTGATGCTTACCACCATCCATTTAAAAAATAACACAAACTCGTAATATTAGAAATTTTATACTATCCCTCTTTCTCCTTGAACTCATATCCACCACCCTATCAATGCTTACCTAGACATTTTAATTTAAAGTTTTTCAGGCTTCTGTTGTAAAGCTGTAAGTGTTTAAAAATTTATTTTATTGTTACAAGTTTTAGTAATAGTACATAAATCAATAGTAAATATATTACAGATTTTTGTAAATAATTATTAAATAAAAGATACAATTATTGGAAGTACATCTCTTAATGAGATAGACAAGACATTTTTCCCCTTGTTCTCTGGAAAGTATTACTCTAGTGTGTCGCTGAATGAATTTTTTTTTTTTTTTGTGGTACGTGGGCCTCTCGCTGTTGTGGCCTCTCCCGTTGCGGAGCACAGGCTCCGGGCGCGCAGGCTCAGCAGCCATGGCTCACGGGCCTAGCCGCTCTGCGGCATGTGGGATCTTCCCGGACCGGGGCACGAACCCGTGTCCCCTGCATCGGCAGGCGGACTCTCAACCACTGCGCCACCAGGGAAGCCCTGAATGAATATTTTTTATTGCTAGAATAAAATTGGGTTCAGCATTAATTTTATCTGTTTTTCCTTTTTATAGATTTAAGTTGGAAATCTAGTTCACATCAATAAATAGATGAGGGTAGAACTTAAAATTCTTTAAATTTCTTCAGAATTATCTAAAAATTATTAAAATTGTATTTAATGATCTTCTGACATTTTGAGTTCTCCTTTGTTTTGGTTGAAATCAAAGAATTAACAGTACTTGACTTGTAAAATTATTTGTTGCCCAGTCATTATACATACTTACTTTTAAGTTTATTGAAAATGTATCAAAAAGATATTAACAAGATATGACTAAATTATAAGTTGCTGCTCTTTTACTTAGATGTACCTTGTTTAACCTAATATATTCAGGAAGTGTTAGCACAGTGGTTCTCAAACTTTATGGTGCATCGGAGTCACCCAGTGGGCTTAAGTGCTGATTTCTGGGCTCCGTACCCTGAATTTCTGATTCAGATGGGTCGGAGAATTTTCATTTCTAACAAGTTCCCATGAGATGCTGATGCTTCAGGTTAGGGCACTATACTTTGAGGACCACTGGGTTAGGAATATTTACATAGCTTTTTATCATGTGCATGAATACATTTTTGTCAAAGTCTTGGCACTGGAGATTTACCTCATTCAGTTATAGAAAATGTCTGCCACATAATCTAACGGTTAAAGTTAGTCTTTATTATCAAAAGTGTCTTGCCTCAATTTGTTATTTAGAAAAAGTCCAACCTTATTTTTCAATCCAAGAAAAGATGTTACTTTGTGTTCCCATTGATACCTTCCTTATTTCAGAATTCTGAGATAGTTAAACTTGTCATGAGTTTGTCATGTGAATGAAATAAGATGCCACCACCTTCAATATTACTTTAAAATATCTGAATGCTTTACTTACACAAGATTGTCTCAAAATTAATGCACTCTTTGATAGTAATTGAGGGATAGAGGAGGAAAGGACATTAAGCAAAAATTGTCATCACTTTATAATATATCTGAATTCAGAACACACCAAAGGGCCAGAATACCCAATTTCTAATGCCCTACATTGCCCTTAACTATAATATATAAAACACTGGGATAGACCAGAAGCCCTACCCTAATACCTTGGTTTAAAGAAGTTTTGTGGACACTAATATTTCCACTTCTCCCTTTGGTATTCCAGAGGTTTTTACACCATCGTCGTCATCATCGTAGCTAACATAGTAACACTTACGTGCCAGGCATTGTTTTAAGTGACTTACATATAAACTCCTCTAATCCTCATGACGATCTGTGAGGTCAATGTATTGTTACTTTTCCCCATTTTATATTCAGAGAGGTTAAATAGCTTTTCCAGCTAGTGAGTGATGGAACTTTAGAGCCAGCCTCTGGCTCCAGAGTCATGCATTTAACTGTATCTTACAGTGCTGTAAAGGATGGGTGAGAGTTAAGGCTTCTTATTCCAAGATGGTTAAAGAGCAGTCATCAAAGAGGAGGTCATGTTTTCAGGCAAAGCAGTTTTAGGAGGGAATATATACAAAACTTTGAGTATCTGAAAATTGATTCCTCTTAAAGTATAAGTGCCTTTGTATCCTTTGGAATGTCTTCAGGTATCCTGAGGACAATGCTTTTCATTTTGTAGCCACTTTTATAGTAATTATACATTTCAGGTTTATGCTTTTAATTTAATTGAGGCTGTATCATTCTTTATGCATTGTTTATAAAGTTTCTCATAATTTCAACATAGTTTCTAATGTTTCCTGCAATAGGTTGTTATTTGATTCAGATTTCATCAGAGTAGGGTATACTCTGCGAGTATAATTGATGATGAAAAGGGGAGATTTCTACATAGGTTTAGGCCCTAGAAGGGTATTTTCTGTAACAGTGTCATCAAGTTAGAGAAGAAAAAAGATAGGCTGGGGTTGCCCAAGGAAAATAATTTTGGTTCTAATTATTATGTTCTATTAAGAAGCAGAATATCACAATATGGCTTCTGAAATGTGACAGACCTGAATTCAAATTCAGCACCCCTAAAAGAAGGCTTTCCAGCTACACCCTATCTCTAGCTCTGCTATTTCCATCATGTGTTCGTTTGTGAACTTAATTTCTGAGCTTTAATTTTTTCGTTTGCAAAACGGGGACAGTTAAATTTAGAACTATATAGAAGATTAAAACAAATCACATAAATATAAATGGCTTAATACAGAATAAATATTTACAACTGGCCGGCTGCTGTTAGCTGTATCCCAGTGGAAGCCTGGGGTCTCATCAGACAAAGGTCAAGATCGCTTCAGATCATTCACAGGTTGGGCTGAGCTGTGGGGCTCCTCTAGTTCCCATAATTTAGAAATTCATTTGTTTTTTTTTTTTTGAGGGTTCTGAGAAGTTTTGCTAAAATGTCACCTGAAAAAAAGTAGATACATTTTGTAGGTTTAAAAAGTATAAGTTAATAATGCTAATTCAATGGTGAAACAGTATAATTTTTATCTATAAATATGTAAGATTCATATTTTATTATAAACTTACTGTAATATGACTAAGTTTATATTATCTCTTATTTTTCTTGTTTTCATTAGTTCCAACATAGAAGTTAGCTATTTGTTCATCATACCCAGAAATTTTATATATGCCACTTATAGAGTTAATGTTAATCTTTTAAATTCAGAAGTGAAATTATTTGTGATGCAATCTGCTTCTGTAACTAAACTGAGAGATGCTTATTTATTGATGTGATGTGCTGTGTGACCTTCGCCTAGTTATTTTAATCACTTTGAGTCTCAGGTTCCCACCTCACAGAATTAAGAAAGGTAATATAGATAAAGTTAAAACTCAGTGTCTGACAATGGAAAAAATAGAGTTTATATTAGCGAAATAATCCATATTATCGTTATTATTCAGATGATTGCGAGGTTGAAAAAATAGTTTGTGTGAAGCATCTAAGATAGTGCCTGGTATAATATGTGCTCCATTATAAGTTTCTTTCTCAAATTTGTATATTTTCAATATGTTTATACACCTTTTTAAAAGGTATTCATTGTCAATATTAATTGGTTCAGTATCCATTAACTAAATATGGCTTATAGTTTTAAAAAATGATGTAGCTAATGTATTTTTTTCTTTAGCTTCCAGAGCAGTTGTAGCACAGCATGTTGCTCCACCTCCAGGAATAGTGGAAATAGATAGTGAGAAGTTTGCTTGTCAGTGGTAAGTGGTCTATTTCTATTAAGGCTTTATCCTTGGGAAGAATAAAGCAAATGAGAAAAGGAAATGTATTTCAGCAGTCATCCAGAATGTTTTACTCTGTATTTCTTTTTAGTTAGGGTAGGATATCATTTATACAAAGAAAGGGCAATGTAAAATCACTTCACCTGTATTTTGGAATAGTTTGAAAAAAAAATATTTATCGGAATTTTCAGAGTTAAAATAGTCTTTGACTAGAATTTCATTAAATTACACCACTCCTTTTCAAGTAAAATTTGTGTTAAAAAGTTATCATTGGCTTTGTAGAAAATAAGGTCTGTCAGATTATAGAATTTGTTTTCTTAAATTAATGTTTTATTAAAACTGAATTGGACTGACTTTAAGAAAATAGAACCAGATTTTGTTGTTAAATGTCCCTCTTTTTGAGCAAAAGCAAAGCTTCTCATTCATTGCTAGTTAATTTTTCCTTTTTGTGAGTAGTAAGGGGTAACTAATCAAATAATAGAATAGCCAGTATGTCTACATTGAAATAATCAACTTGAAAATAATATTTTCTTGAGAAGACTGACTGGTCACATCTCAGCCACTTTCTGAAAAAAAGAAATGTAGACTTGGTTAGAACCGTTTCATTTTTTCATGGCTAGTTGCCTCTACATTGTTTATGAATTTCAACTTTAATTCTTTAGAAGATTAACAGATTGAAATGTAAGATCACTTTTCAATGATGTATTACTTTAAAAAATTTCTTTCTTTGATCCCTTTTCCCCCATTCTCTAACATTAGTTTTCTCCCATTCCATGCTCCTGTCACTCTGTGTTCCATATTTTTGGTGCTTTGTTATCTGTGTTCCTATGACTATTTTCTCTACTTTTCCACTTTGCTTAAATCAGGTTTATGGTAATATCTCTAATTATTTGCTTTTTCCTCACGTTCTATATTGTTACACCTTGACCCTTTATATATGATGAATCTTATCCAATAATATTTGGAAATATTTATCTTCTATATTGAAACCAAAACAAGTTTTTTGTGTCTGGTCTTTTTGAAAGCTCAGTACTCAAAGGGTTATGAAAGTTGGAAAAAATATGTACCACATCCAATGTAAAATGTGTGTGTGTGTTATAGACTTGGTCTTATAAATCCCTGTTGCATATTTCTGCCATTTCTAGGGAGGAGGAGGAGAGAAGCATTTTAAACTATTTTATCATAATTATCATTTGATTCAGTTAATAAGAAACAGCTGTAGGTTGGCCTGTCATGTATATGGTGAGTCCTAGAAAGAGTCCTATAAGGATAACTAGGCCTCCAATCCCAATTTATAGGTGACGTCACTTTATGACAAAGACAAACTGAAGTTTGAATTACCTTGGAATTGATTAGGAATAGAGTCTCGGAAGGGGAAGGGGAGTGTGAAGCATGGGAAGTATCATTGTTTTAGGAAGTAGTTAAAAGCTTTGGGAGAGTTTTTCCTGAAGAAATTTAATCCAAGAGCAACAGAAGTTTAACTTTAAGTTCAGTTTTTCCTCCATTTGTCACATCGCCAACAACTCTTAATTGGAAACTTCTGTTATATTTTGATTATTACAAGACAGGAACCTGAGTATTCACTGAATAAAATTCGTTGTAGTATATTTGTTGCCAGCAGACCAACCCTGCTGGTGTACTCACATCCCAGTTTTTATATTTGTTGATAATGATTTTTTTATACTAAAATAAGTATGATTAAGTAATCTCTTTTTATTTTATTTACTCTGTCTAAAACCTAGCATGTATTTTTGTTAATAATACATGAGACAGTGAAATTTGATTAATAGACATAATTATTAGTTTATAACACATTGCCTTCAAATGGTTTTGTATATTTAAGTATGGACTCTCCTATAGTATATTGCATAATGCCATATATTTTTCTCCTCTTTTAGGTTAAATGCTCATTTTGAAGTAAATCCAGATTGTTCTGTCTCTCGAGCAGAAATGTATTCTGAGTACCTATCAACTTGCAGTAAATTGGCTCGTGGTGGAATCCTAACATCAACTGGATTTTATAAATGTCTTAGGTAGGATTTATATTTCATAACTTTAAATAAAGTCAATTTTCATCATTTACAACACCCCTTGCTCTTTAGAGAACACACCAGCTATCTACCTAGTTTGAAATATCTCCACTACTTGAAATTTTGTATAGTTAGATTGTAGTGTGATGGAAGTTTAAATACAAGGGAATTTTGGAAATCACATCTGGTGTTTGTGGTCAACCGTTACTAGGCTTATCAAAGAAAGAAAAGGAAGAAATCACGTTTACTTTTTTTGCACCTACTTTTATGCATTAAAGACATGGCTTTCACCCTTTTAAGTCTTGACTAATAGTCTATAACTAAACTCTGTCCTCAAGTATTATGGCTTTTTAAATATATATACATTTATTTATTTGTTTATCTTTTTATTTTTGGCTGCATTGGGTCTTCGCTGTTGTGCATGGGCTTTCTCTAGTTGTGGCGAGTGGGGGCTACTCTTTGTTGCGATGGCTTCTCTTGTTGCGGAGCACAGGTTCCAGGCGCGCAGGCTTCATTAGTTGTGGCTCGTGGGCTTCAGAGCACAGGCTCAGCAGTTGTGGTGTACAGGCTTAGTTGCTCTGCGGCATGTGAGATCTTCCCGGACCCATGTCCCCTGCATTGGCAGGCGGATTCCTAACCACTGCACCACCAGGGAAGTCCCATGGCGTTTTGATATTTTGCAAAGTTCATCAAATAGGCATTGCCTAGATGCAGCTTTTTTGTTAATTACAGTAGAATTGTTTTAAACCCAACAGTGTTAATAAATAATGATTTTTAAAATTGGAGAATTGACCTTTTATATTTAATTCCTTGCTTCCCACCCTTGCAGAATATAACTATGATTCATACTAGTTCATACATAAGTAGCAGTGAATATGCTGCTGCCATTCGTGTAGCAGTTAGAAGTTAGTGGTTTTTGTTAATGTGCTAGTTATTAAAACTGAGTATGTGTGTACTTTACAGAACGGTCTTTCCAAATCATACAGTGAAGAGGGTGGAGGATTCCAGTAACAATGGGCAGGCACATATTCATGTAGTAGGAGTAAAAAGGAGGGCTATCCCACTTCCCATTCAGATGTACTATCAGCAGCAACCTGTTTCTACTCCCGTTGTTCGTGTTGATTCTGTTCCTGATGTATCTCCAAGTCCTTCACCCGCAGGTATTAATTTTTATTGTGTTTTAAATATTACCGATTTAATAAGAAGACTAAATGAAAGCTTATATACCTTTAAGATGTGTAACTTTTCCTTGTTTTTCCAGTAACATTTTATTTCTCGTTCTATTATTTTATCAGATTCATATGATGCAAACTTGTTAATTTCTTAAGACTGTTTTCTCTCACATTGAGTAAAATAATTTCTACATGCAGCTTTGCAGTCATTTCATTATGAATTTTGACTTTTCCCTATATTTTCAGGAATCCCTCACGGACCACAAACTGTAGGAAACCATTTTCAGAGGACTCCTGTTACCAACCAATCTTCAAGTTTGACTGCAACACAAATGTCTTTTCCAGTACAAGGTGTTCATACCGTGGCACAGACTGTTTCGAGAATTCCACCAAATCCTTCAGTTCATACCCACCAGCAGCAAAATGCTCCGGTGACTGTCATTCAGAATAAAGCTCCAATTCCTTGTGAAGTCGTTAAGGCTACAGTAATCCAGAATTCTATACCCCAGACAGCAGTTCCTGTTAGTATTGCTGTGGGAGGAGGAGCTGCTCAGAGTTCTGTGGTTCAGAATCATAGTACAGGGCCCCAACCTGTTACAGTTGTGAATTCCCAGACATTGCTTCACCATCCATCTGTAATTCCACAACAGTCTCCATTGCACACAGTGGTACCGGGACAGATACCTTCCGGCACTCCTGTTACGGTAATTCAACAAGGTGTCCCACAGAGTCATATATTTGGCAGAGTACAGAACATGCCAGCATGTACTTCTGCAGTTTCACAGGGTCAACAGTTAATCACCACATCGCCCCAACCCGTGCAGACTTCGTCTCAGCAGACGTCAGCTGGCGGTCAGCCACAGGACACTGTTCTCATAGCACCCCCACAGTACGTAACGACTTCTGCGTCCAACATTGTCTCGGCAACTTCAGTACAGAATTTTCAGGTAGCTACAGGACAAATGGTTACCATTGCTGGTGTCCCGAGTCCACAGCCCTCAAGGGTAGGGTTTCAGAACATTGCACCCAAACCTCTCCCTTCTCAGCAAGTTTCATCAACGGTGGTCCAACAGCCTATTCAACAACCACAGCAGCCAACCCAACAAAGCGTAGTGATTGTAAGTCAGCCAGCTCAACAAGGTCAAACTTACGCACCAGCCATTCACCAAATTGTTCTTGCTAATCCAGCAGCTCTTCCGGCTGGTCAGGCAGTTCAGCTAGCTGGACAACCAAACATTACTCCATCTTCCTCACCATCACCTGTCCCAGCTACTAATAGCCAGGTCCCTTCTGCCGTGTCATCTTCTTCCACCCCTCAGTCACAGGGACCACCTCCTACTGTCAGTCAAATGCTATCTGTGAAAAGGCAGCAACAGCAGCAGCATTCACCAGCACCCCCACCACAACAGGTACAAGTACAAGTTCAGCAGCCACAACAAGTACAAATGCAGGTTCAACCACAGCAAACAAATGCAGGAGTTGGTCAGCCTGCTTCTGGTGAGTCGAGTCTGATAAAACAGTTGCTGCTTCCAAAGCGTGGTCCTTCAACTCCGGGTGGTAAGCTTATTCTCCCAGCTCCACAGATTCCTCCCCCTAATAATGCAAGAGCTCCTAGCCCTCAGGTGGTATACCAGGTGGCCAATAATCAAGCAGCAGGTTTTGGAGTGCAGGGGCAAACTCCAGCTCAGCAGCTATTGGTTGGGCAGCAAAATGTTCAGTTGGTCCAAAGTGCGATGCCACCCACAGGGGGAGTGCAAACCGTGCCCATCTCGAACTTACAAATATTGCCAGGTCCGCTGATCTCAAATAGCCCAGCAACCATTTTCCAAGGGACTTCTGGCAACCAGGTAACTATAACAGTTGTGCCAAATACAAGTTTTGCAACTGCAACTGTGAGTCAGGGAAATGCAACTCAGCTCATTGCTCCAGCAGGAATTACCATGAGCGGGACCCAGGCAGGAGTTGGACTTCAGGTGCAAACGCTTCCAGCCTCTCAAGCATCTCCAGCTGGACAATCATCTTGTACTACTGCTACTCCCCCATTCAAAGGTGATAAAATAATTTGCCAAAAGGAAGAGGAAGCAAAAGAAGCAACAGGTTTACACGTTCATGAACGTAAAATTGAAGTCATGGAGAACCCATCCTGCAGACGAGGAACCACGAACACCAGCAATGGGGATACGAAGGAAAATGAAATGCAGGTGGGAAGTCTTTTAAATGGGAGAAAGTACAGTGACTCAAGTCTACCTCCTTCAAACTCAGGGAAAATTCAAAGTGAGGCTAATCAGTGCTCACTAATCAGTAATGGGCCATCATTAGAATTAGGTGAGAATGGAGCATCTGGAAAACAGAACTCAGAACAAATGGACATGCAGGATATTAAAAGTGATTTGAAAAAACCTCTAGTTAATGGAATCTGTGATTTTGATAAAGGAGATGGTTCTCATTTAAGCAAAAACATTCCAAATCACAAAACTTCCAATCATGTAGGAAATGGTGAGATATCTCCAGTGGAACCACAAGGGACTTTCGATGCCACTCAGCAAGATACTGCCAAAGGTGATCAACTAGAAAGAATTTCTAATGGACCTGTATTAACTTTGGGTGGTTCGCCATCTGTGAGCAGTATACAGGAGGCTTCAAATGTGGCAACACAGCAATTTAGTGGTACTGATTTGCCTAATGGACCTCTAGCTTCAAGTTTGAATTCAGATGTGCCTCAGCAACGCCCAAGTGTAGTTGTCTCACCACATTCTACAACCTCTGTTATACAGGGGCATCAAATCATAGCCGTTCCCCACTCAGGATCAAGAGTGTCCCATTTTCCTGCCCTGTCATCTGACGTTCGGTCTACAAATGGCACAGCAGAATGCAAAACTGTGAAGAGGCCAGCAGAGGATAATGATAGGGAAACAGTCACAGGAATTCCAAATAAAGTGGGAGTTAGAATTGTTACAATCAGTGACCCCAACAATGCTGGCTGCAGTGCAACAATGGTTGCCGTGCCAGCAGGAGCAGATCCAAGCACTGTAGCTAAAGTAGCAATAGAAAGTGCTGTTCAGCAAAAGCAGCAGCACCCATCAACCTACGTACAGAATGTGGTCCCACAGGTGAGTCATTCTCGTATCACATTTCTCTTACAGAAATCCTGATGTGTTAATATGATTTGAGGGGGAAATGCACTGTTGTTCCATGTTTTACCTTGAAAAGTTAATTGGGTCGGCTCATCAATGTACTTAAGCTGTTGTGCTCTTTTATTTTTCTCTGTTTTTTATAATATTAAACAGTTTTCAGTTGTTAACTTTAGCACATGGTTTAAAGCATCTTTCTATTTTGTTATAGACCCAAATTAGTAATTTTGTAGAGCCAAGCAAGAGAAGCACTTCTAATCTAACGTCTTTGGGGGAATTTTTAAAACGTAACTTAGTCTCCTATGTTAGGGGGGTGCGGGGTTGCTAAGGGTTCTCCAAAAAGGGATTTCTGTATTTGATTTTGACACGAGTGTATTTTTGTGCCTCCTTTCACAGTACTTCTGTAAAAAAGATGAATTCCATAAGAATTTTATCAAGTGTGTTCTTATTATATCTATGTATTGAATTAGTTGCCTTTATTCTTTAAAAAGGTTTATTTCTTATAATTTCAATTTGTTTCAGCTATTCCAGTATTTTAAATTTTGTGTCTCTTATTCCTTTGCTCTACTGTCATGTTTCTGCTATTCCCTTTTTAATATATACTATCCTGTCTCTGCATGCCTTAGTGAATAAAAGTGTTTTCTTGAATCAGTGCTACTGAATTGAGGGTCCAATCAGCCTGTAAAGATTTTAAGGACAATCTTGTATGCTATTTCCTGGATTACTACTTCTTCATTCTCTCTTTCCTAATTACTACATAGCCAGAACCTTCTGTGACTGTTGCCAACTGTTCTAGCATTCTTCTGGCTTGGGTTTCTTCTCTGTGCTTATGATGATAACAGCAGATTGTTGGTATTGGTACCAAATCTAGATGGCAAAGCAGGGGTGGTGGTGGGGGAGCAAAATGGAAGATGAAAAAACGAAGAATCCCTTGCTTCAGAGCATGTCATTCACTAATATGCGTCTTTCTTCATGTGAATGGATAAAGCTGCTCTGGGGGCAGAATGAGGTTTTTAATTCATATGTTAGTATTGCTTAGATCTATTTCAAGCTACCTAAGTAGGTTGAGTATTCTTTAGTGGATATTATTTACATGGCAATAATTAATAAGGAGTTTTGGTGGAAAATACTAAATCATTTTTACTCAAACTTTTACAAGTTGAGTTTTTCATTTATTAAGCACACTAAAAAAGTTTTTTTTAGTAATGAAATGTTTAACATATAGTAAGCATTCAACACATTGTTTTAATTTTATATTTAATAATTTCCCAATTCATCTTGATTATGTGTTTGACCTTTTTTCCTTTTAGATTCCTTTATAATCCCAAAGAGTTATAGTAGACCAAGCCAAATTAGAGAAAACCTCTATTACTATGGAATTGTTTCATCCACCCTCATTTTTTGTGTCAACCTTCCAGTGTGGTTATATTCAATAATGATACCTAAATAACATAAAACGAACAACAATACTGGCTAAGACTAGGACCTGTGTTGGGATTGCACTAAAACATTTTGTTATTTGATCCTCAAAGAAAGTCTATTAG
This sequence comes from Globicephala melas, assembly GCF_963455315.2. Classification (NCBI taxonomy): domain Eukaryota; kingdom Metazoa; phylum Chordata; class Mammalia; order Artiodactyla; family Delphinidae; genus Globicephala; species Globicephala melas. The sequence goes on along the minus strand of NC_083323.1, from coordinate 65,911,017 downwards.
GTAAAAATTTTAATTTCATTTTAAAGATGAGGCCCTCCAATGCTAAATAACTCGCCCACGGTTACCAGCTAATATGAGGTAGTACTAGGACTGAAACCTGGGTGTGTGTCTGAAATCAAAACTCATGCTATTAACCCATTTCTCCACTATTCTAAAAGATTTCTTTGTAAAGTCCTAGATACCCCTTTTATATGTAACATATTGATTATTTTAACTACTAGGTTATAGGATGTGAGTACCACCGAATGATAATTTTAGGATATTAATGCTAGAATTTAACATATTGGACATGCATACATCTAACTCAAGCCATAAAATTAATATATTTTATTCCTAATCTGAAAAATGTGTATAAACCTTTTATGTATTCTCTCCAGGAATGTAGTTTATTTAAAATAGCTACGGTCTAAAGTTGGTATTTGGTTGGCATGTAGAAATTTATAACTTTGCAAGGAAAAAGAGACATAACATACATGGTGTCTGTGAGAATGAGAAAAAAACAGGATGTGTATGTATAACTCTTAGCACAGTGCCTGCTACACGGTCTGGCACTCAGTAATGGTGCAGGTATATTTTATCTTTATATATAAGATAAGGTACCTATAAAGGCTAAAAAATTATCAACTGTTCAAGATGGAATCATAAGTTTCCTTTGAAGGGAGGCTGTTGGGCCTTCTCAAGAGCCTGCTAATAAAAGGCCATTTCCATTGTTGCCCAGGGTCTTTAAATTTCTTTATATACTCTCAAAGTTGCATTTTAGGCCTTGGTTTAACACCATTTTATTCACTATTTGAATTGGTACTTTAAAGGGGTAAATGAAATAGAGGAATTTAAATGTGATTTTTTTTTTTTAGCCATACCTTGTTATTTCCACCATTTTAAGGGGTCTGGGGATGTTAAGGAGGCACCTTTACCCCAAGAAGGGACTTCCAGACTTTTGCAGAATGCTCAGAGCTGGAAAGACTGCAGGGAAACGTCCCTGCTGAGAATGGCCAATGGGTAATCCTTCCTAATACCATTGTTACTTAATTTTTCTTTGCTCAGTTTTGTTCCTTCTCACTCCCATTAATCAGCTGTATTAATTTCATTACAGAAAAAAAGCTAGCAACAAATAAAGGAGAAAGATATGTGAAAGTAATATAGCCATAGATTTTGTTTTTAAGTAGTATTTAACTGGGTAGGTTATATAAATACAAAATAAATTGTACTTCAAGGCACATTTCTTTATTTGTAACTATTTTTTTTCAATCTGTTACATTTGCAAGTTAGAGTGCAATATGGGTACCGTTTCTGAAAGTCATACTCTCTTCCACTATTCATGAATTTGTATCTGCTGGAGGCATAGTATTAGATTGGCATGTAAAATAATAAAAATGAAAGAAAATTAGTTATAAATACTTACCTAAAGACTTGTCTTTTTCAGGAGCATGTAAAACACATGTTGAGTATATCTGTATCTGTTCATCCCATGATCTGATGCCATACCTAATTCTTGTATATAAAGATAGTTTACTTAAGGATGTACTTATTTAAGGCATTTTATAGATGCTGCTCCTCAGTTTCCTGTCCTTCATACATGAATCCTTTCTGACATAGTGCCAACACTGAATATGGGTATCTTTCTGGTCCCTTTCTTTCTTTGATAAAGCGTTTGAAAAGTTACTCAACCCATCAGAAAGCATACCTGCAGCCTCAAGGGGGCAGTGTTTAGTCATAGCCATAGAAAATCATTTTAGCAAGAGTCACAAGAATGTCATTTTAATGTGTTTTTTTTTAAAGAGTATTACTGCTTAGATTAGTAGACTAGTAGTACACTGTAATAACTAAAGTCATTACCACCAAACGTATTTTTTTGTTTACATTTCAATGTGTTCTTATAAGACAGGCTTGGTATGTATATATTATCTAGTTATACTTAATAAGAGGAAAAAAAACTGGATAGTTTAGGAAAATAAGAGAATATTAGAGCAGAGAGAGCCTTAGATATTATCTTGTCCATAACCCTCATTTTTAAGAGTTGAATGAACTCTCCCACGCTCACAGAGACCTCTTTTCCAGTGATTTCTGTTATTGTCTTAATTCTGTTCTCTAAAGATCTGTACTACATTTAGACTAAATGTAATCTCTTTTATATCACATTTAGAGTAAATCTAATTCTTTTTCCTTACAAGCATTTAAAAGTATCTCTCCTTACTCACCTCTTCTTTAGAGTGTATTTTCCTATTCATTTCAATTAGACCTTAGGTGTTATAGTGTCTGGTTTATTCATCATCCTGTTTACCTCAACCGGTTCCACTTTCTAAGTGGCTTTCAAAATGTGTAGCTAGAATTGAACACAGTATTTCATTACTACTTAGTAAATAATTTATTTTGAGAAAAATAAATTATGACTTTGTAGTTTTTCTAACACAGTTTGAATGTTTAAATTTTAGTCTTATTCTAAGATTTTTTAAAAGCTTAATATTAATAAGAAAGTAAACATTTAACAACTTCAAATCCCGTCATATATCAGAAAGTATCATCAGTACAGTCTAGACTTTTCAGCCGTAGTTTATTCTTGAAAAGATGATAAAGGCAAGATTACAATTTCTTATTTTAACAAAAAGAAATATCTTTGCCAAAAATAAAACTGCTACATTAACATTTTTAGATAATTTTACATTACAAAAGGAATCAGAATTATTTCATATTCTTTGTGTAATTTTACTTTTCTGGTCACACACTACTGGAGAGGTACTATAATATGAAAAATTAGTTCTACCTCAATGGAGTAGAGCAATGGTAAAGAATATTGCTGAAGAGTGATCATTCCAAAAACATGATTTTGAGACCTACTTTTACATTCACATTTGAGTTAGGGTTATGGTTAATGATCGGGCCCTTTTACATCCTAAAAGAAATATATTTTGCATCTTATGTAAAAGACCTAGTTCTTAAAACGTAATTAAGTAGTACTTGGAAAAACATATAAACAACCTATTTAAAAATTAGTTTTGTTGAAAGAAATGTGTAATTTTTTATTATAGGAGGAAACCTAAAAACACTCCTTTAGTCAAAGAAAATATGAGTCTTGGAATTTCTCATTTGGTACCTTTTATAAGTACTGTACTTCTTTTTGTTTCGTTGATATATTTATCTCTCTTTATTTTTTTTGTTGTTTCTTGTTTTTTACTGTGAAAATTTTTAAACATACAGAAAAGTAGAGCCAATAAGCCTCCATGTATCCTTCACCCAGCTTTAGATATTGTCACCATTTTGCCTTTCTAGTTTCATCTCTTCCCCACCACCATTTTTTTCCCTGAAGTAAAGTAAATCCCAAACATTATTTCATTTCACCAATGAATACTTTAGTATATATTTATAAATACTTTTAAATATATATATATATATACACATTATATGGATAATAGTAGTTTAATATTATATGACACCCAGTTCATGCTCAGTGTTCCCTAGTTGTCTTTAAAAATGTGTTTCTTAAACATTTTGTTTGAATTAGGATCTACAAGTTTTCTGCACATTGCATTTGGTTAATATGTCTTTTATTCCTTCTTAATTTAACAGCTTGGATTAACTGCAGTTATCCTTGCCACATCCCTCATTAATCATTAACAATTGGAGCTAAAATACCCTATGATTCCCTGTTATTTAACTTTTCTGTATGAGACCAGTAAGAGTTCTACATTGAAGAAGAAAAAATAGGATAAAGCTTTGTTAGCACTTATAAAAACAAAAATAAGCTTAATTTACAAATATATGACAGGAGAGTCAATAAAATACCAAATGTAAATGGTAATAGTGTAGGGGACCAGAAAGTTCATTATGAAGGAATTTGGTAGCTCTGACAAATTTACCCTTTAGTTAAAATTCTGGGATTATATTTGTGTCAGTATTTGTATTTGGCTCAAACTGATCCTTTTGGCTACTCCTATTTATTAGAGTTTCCTGGAATTTTTTATGCAGTATTTTCATTTCAAGGAAATAGTTTGACTAATTTTTTGCTGTTGTTGTTGTAAATAGATTGATTCTAATGTTATCTTCCCTTCCTTTCTCTCTGATCCTCCTCTCTCCCCACCCCCACCCCCAAAACCCCCAGTTCTGCTTTCTTACTCTTAGTTTATATGGCTTTAAGAATCCACAGGTGAATGATTGTCAATCCATGTTCCCAGCTTTAACTTCTGTTGATAGATAATTGCACTTATTGATCTGTCCCTGTCTCCAAAGTGAACTCATCATCTTTCCTCCAAAATATGGTTTCCCTCTGGACTTTTCTATTAGCATAAATAATAATTGTAACAATTGGCATTTACTGAGAATCAGAGCCAGGCTCTTCACGTATCGTTTCTCTCGTCTTCCCACCATCCCAAAAGTTAGATTTTATTATTTACACTTTATAGATGAGGGAATTAAGGATCAGAGAGGTTAAGTAGTTTGCCCAGGGTCACATAGCTAGTTAAAAGGTAGATTGAAATTCTGAGTCCTGATCTGTCAAGCTGGAAAGTCCACATCCTACCCATGATACCTGTACTGCCCTAAAATGCATGTTTTTCATGCATGTATATGTTTTCTCACTAACAACATGATAAAATAGTAAGAGTGGGACCCTATTAGAGAAATAACTTCAATCACATCCCAAAGTAGATTTTTTTTTTTTCTTAGAACTTGGAACTCAAAAGTTCTTATGACTTCACATTTCTAAGAACCTTTTCTTTTGGCATTTTATTCTCTTCATTTATTCATTTTTATGCTGTGGCCTTATGTGTTGTGTTTTGTCTATTTTTAAAAAATTATTATGACTTTCAGTAAGAGGTTTTCAGCAATTTTTAACTTAATTTTGCTCCACTATTTCCAATATTACCTTATAAATAAACAAATATATTTAATATTTTCCCAAAGTTTAAATGTATTGCCTTTAAACAATGTTTTGAAAATGATGTGCTACCATTTCTGTGAGAAATTTAGTATTTTTTCCTTTGTGGTATGTATGTTATGAGTGAAATCTGAATTAAACCTCAAAGAAAATATATTGCCTCAAATTGTTTTAAGCTACATTATAATTATTATGTGTTTTTCAGAGAGAAAGGATGGGATATAGAAGAGAAAAAAATGTAGCTTATATTAAAAAGACTTATGCATACAATTAGAATCCTTGTATTATCCATCAAAACTTATAACCGAGCAACTTTAAAGACTAAAGTTGTTAGTTAAAATAGCTTTTGCTGCAAAGTAATATTTACAACATTTTACTTATATGGTTATATCATTTTTAACATCTGAAATTCCCTTTGCTTTTTACTATATATTGTTTTATATTCATTAAAATCTTAAAGGAAATATTATACAAAGAAGAAATAATTTGCAGTTGATTTTTTTGTGAAGAATATATGTAAGTAAATCAAATGGGTGAATTTATAATAAATTTCTCTTTTTAATCTATAATTGTGTTTCTACCCAATTTTATTAATTTAAAAAATCTTAATTCTAAATAATGTATATTCTGTGATAGTAACAACAATGCAATCTTGCTCTAATTCATATGAAATGAATTTGACTTCCTAAACATATTTCTAAAATTAGTTATATCTTAAAAGAGTTTCTAAAAGGTAATCATTAAAATTACAAATATAAATTTTATATGTTGGAAGTGCATAACTATCAATGTAATCAAATTCATAAGCCTATGCTATAAGATATGAATGTTTTTCAGTGTCATTTCACAAACTGTGTGGTTGTGCTTTTTCACAGAACACTCCTATGACACCTTCACCAGCTGTTCAAGTACAGAGCCAGCCTAACAGTTCTCAGCCTTCTCCATTCAGTGCATCTAGTCAACATGGAGATCCAGTGAGAAAACCTGGGCACAACTTCATGTGTCTGTGGCAATCTTGTAAAAAGTAAATGGCAGTTCTATTTGATATATGTAAATGCTCTTTATTCTGGAATGCCTTTGTATTTAAATTCCTGTCATCTCTAGTTTCATGAGAATTTTCTTTTGAAACCACTAACTTTTCAGCAAAAATATTTTATGTTAGAAGTGATATTTATGTAGATCCAGTGGTACCTAAGCCAAGAAATTTGTATAAATGGTGGAAAGAGCTTCATTGCCTTATGGTAGTTATTAGAGAATATTTCAGTATTAGTTTTTAACAAAAGAAAATCAGCTAAGAATTTGATTTTATATTTGCCTATGAAAAGAGATAGGTTTTTTAAAGTGACTTGTAGTGGTAGTCATAGAATTCCTATATAACAGAAACTTAAAGATAATCTCTTATTGAAGAATGATTTGTCTTAAATTTGAGTTTAAGATGGACACCCCATGAAAATTTTAAAAACCATATTATCTCACAGTTTAATAACTAAGATGAACAATAAGTGGAATTGAATTTCTTAAACAAGGCTTTCTTAGACTTAAAGGAAAACTTGTGAATAATATTGAACTTGAGAATAATATTGTTTAAACTAAAACCTCAGTTCCTGTAACAGTACTCAGCTAAGAACCTTTGCCTTGTCACTTTTTTAGAGCTCTAGGACTAAGGCACTTGTCTTAATAGACATAATATCCTTCATTTTTTTAGATATCAAAGATGCCATTTTACTTTTCCTAACTATAGCAGAAATTGCCTCATCCTTTTGAAAATTGTATTTGCTATTCATAATTTTTATGATGTAGACAGATTTCATATATAGATTTGTTGTAGGATTGTGGCTGTCCTTTGTTGTAGGATTGTGGCTGTAGGATTGTGTAGCCTAGGGATTATTAATAGTATGCAAATTTCTTTGGACAGTGTTTATCAAACTTTAAATCTCAACCCAGCAGCGGGGTCATGAAATCATTTTGGCAAGTCTACCAGGAGGGTTTTGCTTGTTTTTCTTTTCAGTAAAAAAGTGAATAAAATATATCAGATTCCATTATGTTGGTAAGGGTAAGTATTGTTTTCAGTTATATGTGTATATAAGTATGCATATCTAGGTCATAGTGTAAAAATCTGTCAAAAAACTTGTTTAAAATTAGTGCTTTAGGTTCTATTTCTTTCATTTATTTAATTTGACCATTTTTTTTTAAGTTTATGTTGTAAGTTAATTTGAAACTTTTTTCACTGATGTCAAATTCTATTCTTTACTTTTTTTTTTTAGATTTTGTTTTTTGTTTTTCCATTGCAAAATAGTAGCTGATGGAGTAGGTAGTCAGTTAATGCTGTTAGTTGACTAAAAAGTTTCAGAATAGCTTCTTTAGATGAAGTGTTAGAGTATTTCAAGAAAAAAAAAATTTGCTGGAAGTGTTAATGAACCTAAATGCACAGCAGTTTCCCATCTTGCTAGTAGAATTAGTGTTACAAAACTTGATGATCTACCTCTTCTTTTTAAGTCTTTTCTGGAAAAGACTCAACAAGACTTCTTAGACCTTATCAATTTTTAAAGTCTTTCTAGATACTGCGTTTGGTAAATAAGTTCAGTTTGATTCTGCAGATGCTTACTGAGCACCCTTTTAGAAGGGTTCATGTGCTAGGAGGTAGAGATAAAAGATCACTCTGAGCTTTTAGGGAAGCAGATCCAAAAAACAAATAAATTACAGTTTAAATAAGTACTGTACAAAGATAGTCTTACAGCGTTACTGGCAGCATAATGGACAGTTAATATAATGCCAGGGTGGTTAGAGAAGTTTTGCTATAGACATTTCTTTTGAGTTGGTTGTTAAAGAATGAGTAGGAATTTGTCTTGCAAAAATAATTCCAGTCAGCATAGCAAGTGCAGGGAATTATAGAAGGAGCTAGTTATGCCCAGGGAACTATGAGAAGCTTAGGATACCAAGAGCATAAGGATGTGAGGAGAGTAAAGGCTTTTATTACAGTTGACCCTTCATATCTGCATCTGAGGGTTCCACCGAACATGAATCAAAAATACTCCCCCCAAAATTCCAGAAAATTTGAAAAAGCAAAACTTGAATTTGCCGTGTGCTGACAGCTATTTACGTAGCATTTGCATTGTATTAGGTATTATAAGTAATCTGTAAATGATTTAAAGTATATGGGAGTATATGCTTAGGTTATATGCAAATACTTTGCCATTTTATATAAAGGACTTGAGCATCTGCAGATTTTGGTATGTAAGGGGGACCTGGAACCAATCCGCAATGGATACCAAGGGATAACTATTCATTTTTAGTTTCAATTCCAAGTAGAGTAATCCATGTCGTAGCTATTGTCCCTAGATAGCTATGCTCTGATTTCTTTAATATCTGATCAAAAATAGTAATGAAGAATCTTCCTTGTTGCAATCAGATTCAGAACTAAAATTATTTCCTTCACTGATATATTGTTGTGAAATGCGCCATTCACCCTTACATCACACGTATTAGTAATTTCTTTTTTAATCTGCAGGCATGTATCTCTAAAAATTGAGGACCCTACTCTTTAACCATAAGTTATACCCCTGCAGAAAAATAACATTAATTTCTTCAATATTATGAGTTCTTCAGATAGCCAGTCAGTGTTTACATTTCTCCGCTTGTCTTCTGTTTACTTAGAGTTTGAACTGGAATCCAAGATTCAAACATTGACTCTGGTTGAAGTCTTTTAAGTCTCTTTTAATCTGTAGATTACCCCTCCATCTCTCAGTTTTTTTCCTCGCAGTTTTTTGTTGATAAAAGCAGGTCATTTGTCCTGTAGAGCATCACAGTCTGATTTTGCTGCTATTGTGTAGCATGTTACTCTGACCTTGAATTTTCTGTAAGTTAGTAGTTAGGTCCAGATGTTTGATCAGATTCCAGTTTGATTTTTATGAAGAGTGTTTTAGAAATGGCATTGTGTACTTCCATCAGGCGATAGGTACTATCTTGTGTCTCTTTTTGTGATGTAAACAGCCATTGAAAATTATGGCCTAGATACATTATTTTATTGTTTATAAAATGTAAAACTTTCCTTTTTATCAACTCTGATTTCTCTAAAGAATAGTTTCTAGAGAAAAGGCTAGAGAGATTATTATTTCTCTTATTTACCAATTTTCAAAATAATGAGTTGTTTACTAACACTGCAGAAAGCTGACTATGAGGTTAGGTTTTCTATTTTTTAATTTGCTTTTGATTTTAGTATCATTGGGAACGAACTTATAAACATAAACATATTTGAGGTATTTCAGTGCATTGCAGTTATTATATCCTTCTTAGTGTTCAACTTGTCCCATCTTTGGCCAGTGAAGGCCTCTTCAAGCTGGTTATGATCTTAATATGTCTTTGATAGCTTCCTTGCTCTCTGTTAGATGGAATGTTCCAGACTTAACTTGTATATCTCCTGCCCCATATGGGGAATCAACTGTTTCTCCAAGGACGTCTGGTGTCTTTTAATGGGAAATGATATTTAGTCTAGGCTTCAGGGAGTACCCATTGCTTTTAAGTTGGTTATTGCTTCTAGGACTTTTCAGTGGACAGACTAGAAAAACTAATGGTTTTTATTTCATGTTTAGAAAGACCTTCTCAATGCTTAGATCATAAAATACACATTTTGTTGCCTTCTGCACTGTAATATTTTTTTGATCCATCTGTAATTTAGTTTCATGTATAAAGTGAACTGTGAATCTAACTATTGTTTTCCAAATGACTAACATATTGATGAGTGCATTTTTTCTTTAGGCATTCGAATGGCTACCCTCAATATGTACTAAATTTCTGTATGCTTTTTCTGTTTCTGAATCACTTGTTATCCGAGTGGTCTCTGTCCTTATCATACTGTCACTTTCAGTTTTGATGTTGGATGGCAAGTTCCACCTCCTAATTTTCTTTTTCAGTGTTTCTCATTATTGTTTCAAGCACTTACCTTGCACCAGGCACTGTGTTAGGTTTTGAAATTAGAGTGATGTATAAATCAGACTTGATACCTGCACAGATATTTATCCTTTCAAATGAACTTTAGAATGTTTCCAGAGATTCCCCCGGGAAAGCATGTTGGGATTTTCATTTTAATTCCTTTTAGTGAATAGGTATTTTTGTTTGTTTTTAGGTAGTGACTATTTTTCCAGTATTGATTTTTTCCTTATAAGAAAACAGTATCATCCCATGGTATTATAGTCTTTTTCACCCCAGTAGAGCTTTAACATTTTCTTCACATAAATCCTGCAACTTTATTAAGTTTATTGCTAGTTATAGTTCTTTTTTCTTGTTAACCATAAATGATCTTAACTTCTACTGTATTTTTAACTGGTGGTTGTTTTCTGTATTTATGCCTCTTAGTTTGTCCTCTCATCCAATTATAATATCTAATGTTTCCAGAACAGTTATATAATAGTAGAGTGGTAAAATTTATCTTCTTTCTTTTTTGTTTTTAATCCCTGTCCTAAAAATGTTGTGAGGGTGTAGCCCCATTGCATGTACACTTGTTTATAATGTCACAATGTATTGTTATACTAATTTGACATATGCATCATAAAACATGCACAAACCAGCAAATAAAAGAGTATCATTTAGGGCTTCCCTGGTGGCATAGTGGTTGAGAGCCCGCCTGCCAACGCAGGGGACACGGGCTCCTGCCCCGGTCCGGGAAGATCCCACATGCCGCAGAGCGGGCTGGGTCCGTGAGCCATGGCCACTGAGCCTGCACATCTGGAGCCTGTGCTCCGCAACGGGAGAGGCCACAACAGTGAGAGGCCCACGTACCGCAAAAAAAAAAAAAAAAAAAAAAAAATCATTTAAAATGGCACAAACATTATAAATGACTTTAAAATGTATATTATTGTGTTTATAACATATTTGCTCTTACTAAAAACTCATCATTATTAGTCACACTTTAAATAAGAGCAATGTAATTGAATAGGCTTCATTTTTTTTTTAATCTTAGTTCAATACAATGTGATGAAGCAGTACTAGGTTCAGTTTATTTTGAGATTTAATTTTAATGACTGTCAGAGTAAAGAAAGATTAAAAAATACTTAGACCTAGATGGAAGAAATACTCTTGAAATCATGAAATTCATCTTTTTAATTTCATGCATAATTATGCTAATGTTTCATTGCTATTGAAATGGAGCTGTTAAACAGCCTGTTGTACTTGCAAACTAATTGAATGATACTGCATTTTATTTATTTATTTATTTATTTTAATTGAAAAATAGTTCATTTACAATGTTGTGTTTGTTTCTGGTATACAGCAAAGTGATTCAATTATATATATGTTTTTTTCAGATTTTTTTCCATTACTGGTTATTACAAGATACTGAACATAGTTCCCTGTGCTATAAAGTAGGACCTTGTTATTTATCTATTTTATTTAATGTAGTGTTTATCTGTTAATCCCAAGCTCCTAATTTATCCCTCACTACCCCAGTTTGGTAACTGTAAATTTGTTTTCTGTGTCTGTTGAATCTGTTTCTGTTTTGTAAATAAGTTCATTAGTATAATTTGTTTAGATTCCACATATAGGTGATATCGTATGATAGTTGTCTTTCTCTGTCTGACTTACTTCACTTAGTATGATAATCTTTAGGTCCATCCATGTTGCTACAAATGGCATTACTTCATTCATTTTTGCCTGAGTAATATTCCATTGTATGTATGTGTGTGTGTATATATATATATATATATATATATGTAAATAAATAAATATATATATATATACCACATCTTATTTATCCATTCATCTGTCAATGGACATTTAGGTTGTTTCCATGTTTTGGCTATTGTGAATAGTTCTGCTATGAACATTGAAGTGCATGTATCTTTTCAAATTAGAGTTCTCTCCAAATATATGCCAGGGAGTGGGATTGCAGGGTCTTATGGTAACTCTATGTTTAGTTTTTAGTTTTTTAAGGAAGCTCCGTACTGTTCTCCATAGTGGCTACACCAATTTACATTCCAACCAACAGTTAGGGGTGTTCCTTTTTCTCCACACCCTCTCAAGCATTTGTTATTTGTAGACTTTTTGATGATGACCATTCTGACTGGTATGAGGTGATACCTCATTGTAGTTTTGGCTTCCATTTCTCTAATAATTAGTGATATTGAGCATCCTTTCATGTGCCTATTAGTCAACTGTATTTCTTCTTCAGAGAGATGTCTATATATGTCTTCTGCCCATTTTTTTTTACATCTTTATTGGAGTATAATTGCTTTACAATGGTGTGTTATTTTCTGCTTCATAACACAGTGAATCAGTTATACATATACATATGTTCCCATATCTCTTCCCTCTTGCGTCTCCCTCCCTCCCACCCTCCCTATCCCAACCCTCCAGGCGGTCACAAAGCACCGAGCTGATCTCCCTGTGCTATGTGACTGCTTCCCACTAGCTATCTACCTTACGTTTGGTAGTGTATATATGTCCATGCCACTCTCTCGCTTTGTCACAGCTTACCCTTCCCCCGCCCCATATCCTCAAGTCGATTCTCTAGTAGGTCTGTGTCTTTATTCCTGTCTTACCCCTAGGTTCTTCATGACATTTTTTTCCCCTTAAATTCCATATATATGTGTTAGCATACGGTATTTGTCTTTCTCTTTCTGACTTACTTCACTCTGTATGACAGCCTCTAGGTCTATCCACCTCATTACAAATAGCTCAATTTCGTTTCTTTTTATGGCTCAGTAATATTCCATTGTATATATGTGCCACATCTTCTTTATCCATTCATTTGTTTATGGACACTTAGGTTGTTTCCATGTCCTGGCTATTGTAAATAGAGCTGCAATGAACATTTTGGTACATGACTCTTTTTGAATTATGGTTCTCTCAGGGTATATGCCCAGTAGTGGGATTGCTGGGTCATATGGTAGTTCTGTTTGTAGTTTTTTAAGGAACCTCCATACTATTCTCCATAGTGGCTGTATCAATTCACATTCCCACCAGCAGTGCACAAGTGTTCCCTTTTCTCCACACCCTCTCCAGCATTTATTGTTTCTAGATTGTTTGATAATGGCCATTCTGACTGGTGTGAGATGATATCTCATTGTAGTTTTGATTTGCATTTCTCTGATGATTAATGATGTTGAGCATTCTTTCATGTGTTTGTTGGCAATCTGTATATCTTCTTTGGAGAAATGTCTATTTAGGTCTTCTGCCCATTTTTGGATTGGGTTGTTTGCTTTTTTGTTATTGAGCTGCATGAACTGCTTATAAATTTTGGAGAATAATCCTTTGACAGTTGCTTCATTTGCAAATATTTTCTCCCATTCTGAGGGTTGTCTTTTGGTCTTGTTTATGGTTTCCTTTGCTGTGCAAAAGCTTTGAAGTTTCATTAGGTCCCATTTGTTTATTGTTGTTTTTATTTCCATTTCTCCAGGAAGTGGGTCAAAAAAGATCTTGCTGTGATTTATGTCATAGAGTGTTTTGCCTATGTTTTTCTCTAAGATTTTAATAGTTTCTGGCCTTACATTTAGGTCTTTAATCCATTTTGAGCTAATTTTTGTGTATGGTGTTAGGAAGTGATCTAATCTCATACTTTTACATGTAGCTGTCCAGTTTTCCCAGCACCACTTATTGAAGAGGCTGTCCTTTCTCCACTCTACATTCCTGCCTCCTTTATCAAACATAAGGTGACCATATGTGCGTGGGTTTATCTCTGGGCTTTCTATCCTGTTCCATTGATCTATATTTCTGTTTCTGTGCTGGTACCATACTGTCTTGATTACTGTAGCTTTGTAGTATAGTCTGAAGTCAGGGAGCCTGATTCCTCCAGCTCCGTTTTTTGTTCTCAAGATTGCTTTGGATATTTGGGGTCTTTTGTGTTTCCATACAAATTGTGAAATTTTTTGTTCTAGTTCTGTGAAAAATGCCAGTGGTAGTTTGATAGGGATTGCATTGAATCTGTAGATTGCTTTGGGTAGTACAGTCATTTTCACAATGTTGATTCTTCCAATCCAAGAACATGGTATATCTCTCCATCTATTTGTATCATCTTTAATTTCTTTCATCAGTGTCTTATAATTTTCTGCATACAGGTCTTTTGTCTCCTTGGGTAGGTTTATTCCTAGATATTTTATTCTTTTTGTTGCAATGGTAAATGGGAGTGTTTTCTTGATTTCACTTTCAGATTTTTCATTATTAGTGTATAGGAATGCCAGAGATTTCTGTGCATTAATTTTTTATCCTGCTACTTTACCAAATTCATTGATTAGCTTTAGCAGTTTTCTGGTAGCATCTTTAGGATTCTCTATGTATAGTATCTTGTCATCTGCAAACAGTGACAGCTTTACTTCTTCTTTTCCGATTTGAATTCCTTTTATTTCCTTTTCTTCTCTGATTGCTGTGGCTAAAACTTCCAAAACTATGTTGAATAAGAGTGGTGAGAGTGGGCAACCTTGTCTTGTTCCTGATCTTAGTGGAAATGCTTTCAGTTTTTCACCATTGAGGACGATGTTGGCTGCAGGTTTATCATATATGGCCCTTATTATGTTGAGGAAAGTTCCCTCTAGGCCTACTTTCTGCAGGGTTTTTATCATAAATGGGTGTTGAATTTTGACAAGAGCTTTCTCTGCATCTATTGAGGTGATCATATGGTTTTTCTCCTTCAGTTTGTTAATATGGTGTATCACGTTGACTGATTTGCGTATATTGAAGAATCCTTGCATTCCTGGAATAAACCCCACTTGATCATGGTGTATGATCCTTTTAGTGTGCTGTTGGATTCTGTTTGCTAGTATTTTGTTGGGGATTTTTGCATCTGTGTTTATCAGTGATATTGGCCTGCAGTTTTCCTTTTTTGTTACATCCTTGTCTGGTTTTGGTATTAAGGTGATGGTGGCCTCGTAGAAGGAATTTGGGAGTGTTCCTCCCTCTGCTATATGTTGGAAGAGTGTGAGAAGCATATGTGTTAGCTCTTCTCTAAATGTTTGATAGAATTTGCCTGTGAAGCCATCTGTTCCTGGGCTTTTGTTTGTTGGAAGATTTTTAATCACAGTTTCAATTTCAGTGCTTGTGATTGGTCTGTTCATATTTTCTATTTCTTCCTGATTCAGTCTTGGCAGCTTGTGCATTTCTAAGAATTTGTCCATTTCTTCCAGGTTGTCCTTTTTATTGGCATAGAGTTGCTTGTAGTAATCACTCATGATCTTTTGTATTTCTGCAGTGTCAGTTGTTACTTCTCCTTTTTCATTTCTAATTCTATTGATTTGAGTCTTCTCCCTTCTTTTCTTGATGAGTCTGGGTAATGGTTTATCTTCTCAAAGAACCAGCTTTTAGTGTTATTGATCTTTGCTATCGTTTCCTTCATTACTTTTTCATTTATTTCTGATCTGATTTTTATGATTTCTTCTGCTAACTTTGGGGTTTTTTTGTTCTTCTCTCTCTAATTGCTTTAGGTGCAAGGTTAGGTTGTTTATTCGAGATGTTTCCTGTTTCTTAAGGTAAGATTGTATTGCTATAAACTTACCTCTTAGAACTGCTTTTGCTGCATCCCACAGTTATTGGGTCGTCGTGTCTCCATTGTCATTTGTTTCTAGGTACTTTTTGATTTCCTCTTTGATTTCTTCAGTGATCACTTCATTATTAAGTAGTGTATTGTTTAGCCTCCATGTGTATGTATTTTTTACAGATCATTTCCTGTAATTCATATATAGTCTCGTAGCGTTGTGGTCGGAAAAGATACTTGATACAATTTCAATTTTCTTAAATTTACCAAGGCTTGATTTGTGACCCAAGATGTGATCTATCCTGGAGAATGTTCCATGAGCCCTTGAGAAAAATTTGTATTCCGTTGTTTTTGGTTGGAATGTCCTATAAAAATCAATTAAGTCCATCTTGTTTAATGTATCATTTAAAGCTTCTGTTTCCTTATTTATTTGCATTTTGGATGATCTGTCCATTGGTGAAAGTAGGGTGTTAAAGTCCCCTACTCTGATTGTGTTACTAACCCTTTTATGGCTGTTAGTATTTGCCTTATGTATTGAGGTGCTCCTATGTTGGGTGCATAAATATTTATAATTGTTATATCTTCTTCTTGGATCGATCCCTTGATCATTATGTAGTATCCTTCTTTGTCTCTTCTAATAGTCTTTGTTTTAAAGTCTATTTTGTCTGATATGAGAATTGCTACTCCAGCTTTCTTTTGGTTTCCATTTGCATGGAATATCTTTTTCCATCCCCTTACTTTCAGTCTGTATGTGTCTCCAGGTCTGAAGTGGGTCTTTTGTAGACAGCATATAGATGGGTCTTGTTTTTGTATCCATTCAGCCAATCTGTGTCTTTTGGTGGGAGCATTTAGTCCATTTACATTTAAGGTAATTATCGATATGTATGTTCCTATTCCCATTTTCTTAATTGTTTTGGGTTCGTTATTGTAGGTCTTTTCGTTCTCTTGTGTTTCTTGCCTAGAGAAGTTCCTTTAGTATTTGTTGTGAAGCTGGTTTGCTGGTGCTGAACTCTCTCAGCTTTTGCGTGTCGCTAAAGGTTTTAATTTCTCCATCAAATCTGAATGAGATCCTTGCTGGGTAGAGTAATTTTGGTTGCAGGTTTTTCTGCTTCATCACTTTAAATATGTCCTGCCACTCCCTTCTGGCTTGCAGAGTTTCTGCTGAAAGATCAGCTGTTAACCTTATGGGGATTCCCTTGTGTGTTATTTGTTGTTTTTCCCTTGCTGCTTTTAATATGTTTTCTTTGTATTTAATTTTTGACAGTTTGATTAATATGTGTCTTGGCGTATTTCTCCTTGGATTTATCCTGTATGGGACTCTCTGTGCTTCCTGGAGTTGATTAACTATTTCCTTTCCCATATTAGGGAAGTTTTCAACTATAATCTCTTCAAATATTTTCTCAGTCCCTTTCTTTTTCTCTTCTTCTCTGGAACCCCTATAATTCGAATGTTGGTGTATTTAATGTTGTCCCAGAGGTCTCTGAGACTGTCCTCAGTTCTTTTCATTCTTTTTTCTTTATTCTGCTCTGCAGTAGTTATTTCCACTATTTTATCTTCCAGGTCACTTATCCGTTCTTCTGCCTCAGTTATTCTGCTATTGATCCCATCTAGAGTATTTTTAATTTGATTTATTGTGTTATTCATCGTTGCTTGTTTCATCTTTAGTTCTTCTAGGTCCTTGTTAAATGTTTCTTGCATTTTGTCTATTGTATTTCCAAGATTTTGGATCATCTTTACTATCATTATTCTGAATTCTTTTTCAGGTAGACTGCCTATTTCCTCCTCATTTGTTAGGTCTGGTGGATTTTAATCTTGCTCCTTCATCTGCGGTGTGTTTTTCTGTCTTCTCATTTTGCTTATCTTACTGTATTTGGGGTCTCCTTTTTGCAGGCTGCAGGTTCGTAGTTCCCGTTGTTTTTGGTGTCTGTCCCCAGTGGCTAAGGTTGGTTCCGTGGGTTGTGTAGGCTTCCTGGTGGAGGGTACTAGTGCCTGTGTTCTGGTGGATGAGGCTGGATCTTGTCTTTCTGGTGGGCAAGTCCACGTCTGTTGGTGTATTTGGGTGTATCTGTGGACTTATTATGATTTTAGGCAGCCTCTCTGCTAATGGGTGGGGTTGTGTTTCTGTCTCGCTAGTTGTTTGGCATAGGGTGTCCAGCACTGTAGGTTGCTGGTCGTTGAGTGAAGCTGGGTGCTGGTGTTGAGATGGAGATCTCTGGGAGATTTTCGCCGTTTGATATTATGTGGAGCTGGGAGGTCTCTTGTGGACCAGTGTCCTGAAGTTGGCTCTCCCACCTCAGAGGCACAGCACAGACTTCTGGCTGCAGCACCAAGAGCCTTTCATCCACACGGCTCAGAATAAGAGGGAGAAAAAGTAGAAAGAAATAAGTGGTAGAAGAAAGAAAGAAAGAGAGAGAGGGAGAGGGAGGGAGGGAGGGAGAGAGCGAGAGCGAGAGAGAGAGAGGGAGGAGAGAGAGAGAGAAAGAAAGAAAGAAACAAAGGAGGGAGGGAGGGAAGGAGGGAGGGAGAGAGGGAAGGAGGGAAAGAGAGGGAGAGAGGAAGGAGGAGGGAAGGAAGGAAGAAAAAAGAAGATAAAGTAAAATAAAATAAAATATAAAATAAACAGTTAAATAATAGAAGAGTGGTAATATTTATCTTATTTCTTCAAAAAAATTTAATAGACAATTTTTAGAGCAGTTTTAGATTTATAAAAATGTTGACCTAGTAATGCAGAGTTCTCATATACTCCCTCTTCCCTGTGCAGTTTCTCCTAATATTAACACTTGAATTCGTGTGGTACATATGTTATGATTGATGAGTAGTATTTATACATTATTATTAACTAAGTCCATAGTTTCCATTAGGATTCACTCTTTGTGTTATAACTTCTGTGGATTTTGACCATGCCTGATATCATGCATCCACCATTATATTATCTTACAGAATACTATTACCACCCTGAAAATCTGCTATGCTTCACCTATTCATTTGTCCCTACTGCCTCCCTTCCTAAACCCTGCTAACCATTGATTTTTTCTTTCTTTTCTTTTCTTTTTTTTTTTTAACTATCTCTGTATAGTTTTTCCTTTTCCAGAGTGTCATATAGTTGGAATCATATAGTATGTAGCCTTTTCAGACTGGCTTCTTTCACTAAGCAATATGTGTTTAAGGTTCCTCCATGTCTTTTGTGGCTCGATAGCTTATTTTTATTGCTGAATAATCTTCCATTGTTTGGATGTACCAGTTTGCTTATCCATTCAACTATAGAAGGACATTTTGGTAGCTTTTGGTTTTGGACAATTATAAATAAAGCCACTATAAACATTTGTATGCAGGTTTTTGTGTGGACATACTTTTTCAACTAATTTGGGCAAATATTTAGAATTACAATTGCTTGATCATATGGTAAGCCTATGTTTAGCATTGTAAGGTACCGTCATACTGCTTTCCAAAGTGGCTCTGCCATTTTGCATTCCCACCAGCAATGAATGAGAGTTCCTCTTGCTCCACATCATCGTCAGCATTTGATATTGTCAGTTTTTTCAATTTTAGCCATTCTGTATCTCTGTTTTAATTTGTATTTCCTTAAGGACAAAAGATGTTGAGCATCTTTTCATATACTTATTTACCATCTGTATATCTTCTTTGGTGGGGTGCCTATTTAGATTTAATTCATTTTTTTTCGATTTTTTGTTTTTTTTTGTTTTATGGCTTTTTTTGGCTATTTTGGGTCTTCGTTTCTGGGCAAGGGCTTTCTCTAGTTGCGGCGAGCAGGGACCACACTTCATCACGGTGCGCAGGCCTCTCACTATCGCGGCCTCTCTTGTCGTGGAGCACAGGCTCCAGACTCACAGGCTCAGTAGTTGTGGCGCACGGGCCTAGTTGCTCCGTGGCATGTGGGATCTTCCCAGACCAGGGCTCGAACCTGTGTCCCCTGCATTGGCAGGCAGATTCTCAACCAGTGCGCCACCAGGGAAGCCCCTAATTCATTTTTTAATTGGGCTGTTCGCCAAGTTCCTAGTAAGCCATGGGTGTTAGATTTTGTCAAATGCTTTTTGTACATCTCTTGGTATAATCATATGATTTTTCTTCTTTAGGCTATTGATGTGATGGATTACATCAATTAATTTTTGAATATTGAACCAGCCTTCCATACCTGGAATAAATAAATAAAATAAATAAATTTTTTCCCAGCTTTGCTCAAGATATTTATTCAGTGCTCTCACAATTGGCCTCAGTGGCTCAGCAAAGGAGTAGAGCAGGATAGGGGGGCCCACAGTGAAAAAGTGCATCATTCTTCATTAGTATATAGTTCTTTTTATACATTGTTTGCTTTGATTTGTGAATGTTTTTCTTGATGATTTTTGCATCTATGTTCATGAGAGATACTAGTCTGTAGTTTTTCTGTCTTTGTGTGAGTTTAATACTAGGGTAATGCCTCATAGAATGAATTAGGAAGTATTCACTCTGCTTCCATTTTCTTGTAGGCATCATAGAGAATTGGTATCATTTCTACCTTAAATGTTTGGTAGAATTCAGCAGTGAAACCATCTTGGCCTAGTGTGTTTTTTTGTTTTTTGTTTTTTTTTTTTGGAAGGTTATTCATTATTGATTCAGTTTCTTTAATAATTACAGACTTATTCAGGTTATCTACTAATCCTTGTGTGAGTTTTGGCAGATTGTGTCTTTTATTGATCCACTTCATCTAAGTTACCAAATTTGTGGCATAAAGTTATTTATAATATTCCTTTATTATCCTTTTAATATCTGTGGGGTCAGTAGCTAGAGCTCCCCTCTTATTTCTGGTATTAGTAATTTGTGTTTTCTCTCATTTTTTCTTTTTTAAGCTGGCTAGAGGTTTATCTCTTCCAGCTTTTGGTTTTGATTTTCTCTCTTGATTCCCTGTTTTCATTTAATTGATTTCTGCTCTGATTTTCATTCTTTCTTTTCTTTTGCTTGCTATGAGTTTACACTGCTCTTCTTTCTCTAGTTTCCTAAGATGGAAGCTTAGATTATTGATTTTAGATAGTCTTTTCTAATACATACATTTAATGCTATAACTTCCCCTTTGTATACTGCATTAGGTATATCCCACAAACTTTGATAAGTTGTATTTTCATTTTCATTTAGTTAGAATATTTTAGAAGTTTGTTGTTTGATCTCCAAATATTTGGGGATATTTCAGCTATCTTTTTGTTAGAGATTTCTAGTTTAATTCCACTGTGATCTTAAAGCATACTTTTTACAGTTTCTATTTTAAATTTGTTCAGGTATGTTTTCTATCCCAGAATGTGGTCTATCTTGGTGAATGTTCATGTAAGCATGAAAAAAAATGTATTTTCTGCTATTGTTGGGTGAAGTATTATATAAATGTCAATTAGATCCAACTGATTGATGGTGCTGTTTAATTCAACTACATCCTTACTGATTTTCTGCCTGCTGGAACTGTCAATTACTGATAGAGGTGTGTGGAAGTCTCCAAGTATAACGATGGATTTGTCTATTTCTCCTTGCAATTCTATCAGATTTTGCCTCATGTTTTGATGCACCTTGTGTTAGGATTACATACCTTAAGAATTGTCTTTGTGAAGAATTGACCTCCTTACCGTTATGGAATAATGTCCCTCGTAATATCCTTGTTCTCAAGTCTGTTTTTTCTGAAATTAATGTAATTAATCCAGCTTTCTTTTGATTAGTGTTAGCATGGTACATATTTTTCCTTCCCTTTACTTTTAGTCTATCTCTGTCTTTTTATTTAACCACACATTGTTTTTTATTTACTCTGCCAGTCTTTGTCTTTTAATTAGTGTACTGAGACCAGTCATATTTAAAGTGATTATTGATGCAGTTGTATTAATGTCTCGTGTATTTGTAAATGTCTTCTATTTACTTCACTTGCTTTTGTTTCTTTCATCTGCCCATGTTATTCTGCTTTTTTGGTTTTAATTGAGTACTTTATATGGTTCCATTTTCTCCTCTCTCTTACCATACCAATTATACTTCTTTGAAAATTTTTTATGGTTGTCCTAGAGTTTGAAATATATATTTACAGCTACTCTAAGTCCACTTTCAAACAATAATATATGGCTTCATGGATATTTTAGGTACCTTGTAACAGAGTATTCTTCTTTCCTCGTGTCTGTTATGCCATTGCTTTCATTCATTTTACTTATCCAAAAGCTATAATCACCAAATACATTGTTCCTAATATTATTATTATTATTTTATTATTTATTTTTTTTGCGGTACACGGGCCTCTCACTGTTGTGGCCTCTCCCGTTGTGGAGCACAGGCTCCGGACGCGCAGGCTCAGCGGCCATGGCTCACGGGCCTAGCCGCTCCGCAGCATGTGGGATCTTCCTGGACCGGGGCACGAACCCCTGTCCCCTGCATTGGCAGGCGGACTCTCAACCACTGCGCCACCAGGGAAGCCCTGTTCCTATTATTTTGAACAAACGTTCCTCTATTATAATCAGTTAAGAATAAGAAGTATAAAATATTTTACCTCCATTTGTTTCTTCTCTAACACCCTTCCTTTCTTTATATAGAGCTGAATTTTTGACCTCTACCACTTTCTTTGTCTCTAAAGAACTTCTTTTAACATTTCTTGTAGGCAGGTCTGCTGTGCAAATGCACTCAGTTTTTGTTTGTTTGAGAAAGTATTTATTTCTCCTTCACTTTTGAAAGGCAGTTTGTGGGCACAAAATTCTAGGTTGGTGAGTCTTTTGCTTTCAATACTTTATAAATATTTCACTCTACTCTTTGCTTGCAGGGTTTCTCAAGAGACATCCAGTATAATCTTATCCTTGTTCTTCTATCAGTAAGGTGTTTTTTTTTCCCTCTGTCTTCTTTCAAGATATTTTGTCCTTGGTTTTTAGCAGTTTGAATATGATATGCGTAAGTGTAGTTTTTTACATTTATCCTACCTGATGTTCTCTGAGTTTCCTAGATCTGTGGTTTGGTGTGTCATTAATTTTGGCAAATTCTCAGCCATTCTTATTTCAAATATTTCTTCTGTTTTTTTCTCTCTTTCCTCTTTCTGCCATTCCCAGTACACATATGTTACATCTCTTGTAGTTGTCTCCCAGTTCTTGGATGTTCTGTTTCCCTTTTTTTCATTCTTTTTTGTCTATATTCTTCAGTTTGGGAAGTTTCTATTGACATATCTTCAAGCTCACCAGTTCTTTCTTTTGCCATGTGCTGTCTACTGATGATTTTATCAAAGGCATCCTTTATTTGTTAGTTTTTTTTTTTTAATTTCTAGCATTTCCTTTTATTCTTAGTATCTTCATTTCTCTGCTTACATTCTCTTCTTACATATTACAGCTTTTTTCATTAGAGTCTTAGCATATTAACCATAATCATTTTAAATTCCCAGGATAATAATTCCAAAATCTCTGCCATGTCTGAATCTGGCTCTGATGCTTATATTGTATCTTAAGTCTGTGGTTTTTGTTTTGTTTTGTTTTAACACCTAGCATGCCTTATAAGTTTTTGTTAAAAGCTGGACATGTATCAGTTAATAGGAACTGAGGTAAATAGACCTTTAGTGTGAGTTTAATGTTTATCTAGCAAGGAGTTATGCTGTGTTTAATGTTTGCACTTGTGTTTGGGTTTCCTTAGATTCTCCTTTTAAAGTAGAGTCTGTATCTTACTTACAGTTCTCTCCCTTGTAATCCACAGTCACTATACCGGAGCACTGTTGATGTGCTGATAAGGTATTGGGGAGGGGAAGCATTCTATAATCTCATGATTAAATTTCACCTTTTTTTTTTTTTAAGTGGATTTGAGTCTAGGGGCTATGACTTTGAGAGGAGTTTCTTAGCCTTTATTTTTCTCCCTTTATATGAGACAGGGAGTCTAAAGGGGCTCAAGTTTTCTGATTGCTCTTCCCCTTGGTCAGATTAGCCTCTGGTAAAGTAATTTTTCTGGAGAGCAGGCCTTAATTAAGGAGAAAAGAGCAACCTGGGCATATTTTAAAATGTTACTTTCTCACTCTCCCTGTTGGAAGTGCTAGGGAGTTGTTCTCATCTTCACCATGAGAACCTGCTATGGTTCCTGGAAATAAAACTCACAAAAGTGTGGGCTGTCCCCAGAGAGTGGCCCTTCAGGATTTTTTGCCTTTCAAGATAGTCCATACTGGGTCTCCATCAATTCCTGCTTCAGTATTCCTACCAGTTACTGACTTAAGCAGTTTTTTGTGTTTCTCTGTATTCAACTGTCTGTCTAGTTTTCAGGGAAAGAGTTTGCCTTGTGACCTCAGTTCTCTGATATTTTAAGAAGAGTTGTTAATTTTCATTTTGTTCAGCTTTTTTCTTGTTCTGAGGATGGGAGTGACAACTTCCAAGCTCTTTATATGTATGAGCAGAAACTAGAGGTCCTTATTCTTATCTTTATTCTTACTAATATATTGTCAGCATGACGTTACATCAGTTTATAATTGAAATATATAAACAATGTATGATTATATTTTGTCTTTTTTTTTTTCAAAGAAAGGATACCCCCAAAATTCCCTGTAATAAAAAACACCTATGAACTGCTTTTTAAATTCTATGTAGTTGGCGAAAGCACTCAATACCTCTGGGTAGCCAGGAATATACGTTCATTGTTTTCAGTACTATGTTTCTTGGCCACAGTGTTCTTTGAATGGGCAGTGTCGGGATAAAGGAGAAATTTGAGAGAGCCCCTCCAACTTACCTCAACAATAGGATCTCTGCTTTTTGCCTTATGTATAGGGGTTTTAAGTCATATTTTGTTTGCACAACGGGTTCTACTGCTATAAAGATATTTGAAAGCCACGTTTTTAGAATATGCTTTTCCTCATAGATATCTAGTTAATAATTGCTACTGAAAAGGTGAAAATTATTCTCCCTTTGGGAGGAACATAGTCTATGTTGTTTTTCTATTTAGAATTCCATCATTAAAGGTCAAACAAGAAATGTAAAGGATCTCAAATTTATTCTAAACAAACATTTCCAACAGGGAAACTTCTGTCTAGGAACCAGGGAGTATTATTTGTACTAATAAAATCAATATTCCCTGACCACCCTGAAATCTACTCAGGTGATGCTGATGTTCAAATTACTGGGTTCCTACTGAACCTTATACAGTTGTAGTTCCTCCTAAAGATTCTAACATAGGTTTCATTACTCCTACTATACAAGTCTGAATAATATTTTTGTATCAAGGTGAGGTTTAAATAACTGTTGGTCTCATGAGAAATAATAGAAAATAATAATAACCACCAGCCTCACTCTATGCTACGAATGAATAAAAACTTATAAAAACCTTTAGGTACTAGAATTTGTATTCTCAGTAAAGGTGCTTCTACTTTGTCTAGAAATATCATCCAAAATTTATGGTAAATCTTTAATTTCTTCTAGTAATTGAAATTTCAAAAATATTGTAGTCATTTTTAATAGTAAAATTTAAAAAATTGAAATATTTAACAAAAACTGATGGCATTTTTATATATTTTATTTAATGTAAAGAAGTATCTAAAGACCTGTTGAGTGTGATATATGAAACTGCCATCTTGATTATTTGAAAATATTTGACAAGTAAGATATCCAGAGTGGAAATTTCTAATTCATGCTACTGTGCCTTCATCAATGACTGCCTGCTTCTAGTTAAGTTGCCAGTTTAAGTTGAAATCAATAAGATTGATCAACAGGATGGGTTACATGGAATAGGAGAATGAAATTCATTTTATAGCATCTTTTGTCAGAATTTTGTGGTCATAAAACCAGAAGATACCTTCAGAGGATTGATGCTTTGGCTTCTGGAAGTTTTTTCACATTAGTACAATATCTGGCACATAAAAGGCTTTTAATTAATATTTGTTGAGTGCATTCATTGAATGAAGATTAACTAGATTGATTATGTAGTCAACAGTTCTTTGCTGACCTAGTTTGTTGGCATTGTGTCTTTTCAACCATCAAGATAATAGTTCATCATTGTGCTATTTTTATATTTATAAAATCATTTGTATTTTATGTAAAAGCTCTAGAATCATTGGGTATTTTGCTAATACAACTAATAAGCCTTTATAAATGTAAGATTAATTTCATGTAATAGTCTTTTTGGTAACAGTTTGAGGAGTATGTGTTCCTTGTGTTCCTTAACTACTGACCTGCCGTAAATAAAAAAGTATTATTAGGAAAAGTCCCAATTTCCTCCACAGTTGATGACAGAATTGTTTGTTGGTTTGTTTTTTATTTTTGTTTTCTTTTGTTTGCTTGTTTTTTACCTTGCTTCCTTCTTCCAAACACTGAATACCAAAGACTACTTAAAGATGGTACCTGAAAGCAAAAAGTTATATACCATGAGACAAATTTGCCAAATTGTGTTGTTACTTAAAACATTTTTTACTTTTTCATTGTTACTTAAAATATTTCATTGTTTTTCATTGTTACTTTTCATTGTTACTTAAAATATTTGGGAAAATAATTTCTTGGGGTGAGAATCTAGCCTGTAGATTCTTTATTTATTCTTTGGAAACTGCATACAAAATAAGGAGAATTATGTACCAATGCTAATCTCAAGCCTAGTATGCTTTCAGAATTTGCCAACATTTTAAAAACAGAAAAAATTTATAGCATAATAGATACTGTGTATAAAAGTGTAGTGCCTCAGTTTTTACCAAGTAATGAATGTATACATATTATCCAAGTAAACAATTATGTATTCTAGTATAGTAGAAAAAAATCAGATCTTTAGTGTTAGACATATCTGGTTTCAAATCGCAGCTCTTGCCACATAGTTCTGTGGCTCTAGAAAGTTATAGAAAGCTTGAAAGCTTGTTTCCTCAGCAGTATAGTGGGGATAGTTTTGCCCTCTTCAGAGAGCCATCATAGAATTCAAATAACATGATGTGTGTGAATATGCCAGATACATAATAAGCCCTGAGCAAACAGAAGTTCAGGTACTTTACACTGTGTGCAGCTTTGTCAAGAACAGTGTGAGGTAGTATACTGCCATAGCTTTCAAGAAATTCAGGCAAGTATCCAAAGTCTCAAATTTATTTGTGTGCTTTATTTAAATCTCATTAAAAACACGAATACACACATCACCATTCATTTTTATCTCCAAGCTTATGTTTAGTTTATTAAGCATAACATTATTGTAATGCCTAAACTGTGCAAATATACTTCCATACTACTTTTCAAATAACTATTATTTTAGCCCATATTCAGCTTTTAGTGCAGGGTTCACATTTTTTTTTCTTTTTTTTTTGCACTGTATGCGGGCCTCTCACTGCTGTGGCCTCTCCCGTTGTGGAGCACAGGCTCTGGACGCGCAGGCTCAGCGGCCATGGCTTACAGGTCCAGCCGCTTCGCGGTATGTGGGATCCTCCCAGACTGGGGCATGAACCCGTGTCCCCTGCATCGGCAGGCGGACTCTCAACCACTGCGCCACCAGGGAAGCCCAAGAGGGTTCACATTTTAAAAGCATATTTAAACAAGATCCCTGAGAATATGTTGTCTGTTTTGCTATGTAAAATATGTGACTGCATCACAGAACAGTAGGTTAGTAGGAGTTGGTGCTAGAGGATCAAAGAGCAAATACAGAAATCCTTTCCTCTGTTAGTTTTTAGTAATATTACTACTTTTATTAATATTTTATTATAATATTATTGATATTATTACTTATTAGGAGGAAAGGAGGCAAAGCCAAAGGCAGTTGGTTTTGGCTGTCCTCCTTTGGGAACCCCCTTCCTCGGTTGACATATTTCCCATAAATTGTTACTGGGAGGCAGGACCATAGGCCAGATACTTGCTTCTTTCCTCATTGCCTCTGGTAGCTAAGCCAGTCAGTCAGTCGTTCCTATCTGTGGCTTTGAATCTGGACTGACTGGGGCAAAGGAGCTGAGAGTGGAGAATTCATTTCTGTAGCAACAGCAACATTTAGTTTCCAAGAACGCAAGTACTGATTTTGGGCTGTCCAGTTTGCATTTGTAATTTTTAGTCCTATATTAAAGCAATAAACTAATTTCTTTTAATAGCTGTCTTTTTTTTTTTTTTTTTTTTTTTTTTGGCCGTGCTGCGTGGCTTGTGGGATCTTAGTTCCCTGACCAGGAGTCGAGTCCGTGCACCCTGCAGTGGAAGCTCGGAGTCCTAACCACTGGAACGCCAGGGAATTCCCAGTAGTTGTCTTTTTTTATATTTTGAACTTTAACAACTGGATATAATAAAATTGGGTTTAGTCTCCCAGCAAGGTTGTTGGTTTGGGCTTCCCCCACCTCCAAGTTTTAGCAGCTTTTTACTAAAATCTTTAAATACAAATAATATGTACCTTTGACATTTCTTTTGCCATAGAATATTATCTATGTAAAACAACTAGATGTCAAGGGTTGAAGTAAAAGGTAATTGTTCTACAACTAATAATATAGCTTTTTTTTAAACCTAAAATACATTTGCAGTGTAGACTTTTTGATATATCATTTATGTGCATTTATTAACATTTAAATGCACACCTTGCTTTTAAACTAAAATTTTCTTATAAAATATATATCCCATGTGTTTTAAGTCAAATTAAATTTTTTTTTGCAGCAGGAAGGCTATTAAGAGGGATATGGAATAATTTTTGGTCATTAAAGAAAAATAGCCTGCCAAGAACTTGAGCAATTAAGAAAACTGTAAATGAAACTACCTGAACTGAAGTGCTATTTTCAGCCCTTTTAGTTATGTTTTAAAGACAAAGAAAACAACCTTAGCTTCATAGATACAGATGTTTGCTTTTAAACTGTTCTTTTGCATATGGTGAATTATTAAAATATCATAACATTTAAAATATATTATTAATATATTACCTCCTTGCATAGGTTGCAGGCTTTTAAGTAATGAAATCTTAAAGTAGTAGAAAAAGTGTGCTTCATTTACTTCACTTCTGTTTTCATGATGCCTAAGGAAGTGTTTGACGGTAGGAAAAGTGACAATAATAATCACAGTATAGATTACACCAATAAAGTAATGGTTTTTAGCTTTTAAAAGTTTTGGTACAAAGTGATTTAACCTTCATTGTTTGCTTAGAGGAGTTGGAATAAGGAAACTTGCACCTAGTAGCCTTCTGTGAATAACTTGTTTAGTTTAACCAAACAGCTTTTCACTAGGATAAAAGAAAAAAGGAATTTGGCTGAAAGGGATTTCAGTGAAAGCATAAAAGCTAATCCTGAGCTTTAGCTGCAGTTATTTACGTAATGAGCAGGGGACTAGCCATTATAAATTGTACTGATGATGTAATTGAAAATAATATATATCTTTGAAAGATGGCCAATGACTGAGAAAAAAAGCATCAGATATAGTTACTATAATAAATGTATTAGGTATTAAATTTTGTATCACTTTGTCAAATATTGTAAATCTAGTTTTTATCTTTTGTGAAAGTAACAGGATCAAAGAAAAAGTGTTGTCTCTATTGTTTTTAGTTGGAGTAGCATTTATATTGTTAAACTTAAGTATAAGATTCAGTAGAAAGGAAAAGATAGAAGATGCAAAAGAACGGGTAGTTTATGAAGGAACAAAATAGAATCCAGTGTATAAGTGAAGGAGTTAACTCTGAAAACAGTGACTACTTCTGGGTAATACCCAAGGGAAGGAAAGATGATTAATGACAGAAGATTTATTATATAGAAAAAGGAACTTAAGGAAGCCCTAATAGAGTAACTTAAGTTCCTTCAGTAATCTTTTTTTTTTCTTCAGAGATGAAAGTCCCTATACACTAATACAGGTGAAGATGAGCTCTAAAATAGTAAGATTGAGGTTCAGTGTTTAACAAAAGGTGAAAGTTTGGAGCAGTTTCTGTGGGGAATGTTTTTAGGAGCAGAAATTAATAAAATGAGTTGTGAGTAATAGTAAGAGTCACTTGTTAATCGGGACCATTAACTTGGAGGTGGGCTAAATTTTATTGATCAAAGCTTGACAGTTTGGGAATAGTTGTGGGAAAGATCTCAGAGTAGATGATTAGTCGGGTGGGCAAGGTTAAAAAAAAAAGGTTACCAGTGCCACCACTACAACGACTACTACTAGTAATAACGATTGTGATGATAATTTATTGTTGGCATACTATTTGCTAAATAATTTTACACGTATCATCACATTTAAGCCCCCCAGCCACCCTGGAAGCTAGATTAACAGTAAGTAAAATGTGTTTCAGAGAAATGTTATTTGCGCATTTCGTCTGCCTGTGGTTGTGTGTGGGGAGGAGGGGAGGCACCCTTCAGATGGTACATGCCAGAAATTATATATTTATTACAACAGTTTTTCAGCAGATGGCAGTAAAGAATCTTAAGGAAGGTGTTCTTTAAATTTGTGCAAAGGCACCATATAACCATACTGTGGCAGCAGTATATAAAATTGTATCAGTAACAGACCCAGTCTTAGACTCACAGACATAGAAAACAAACTTATGTTTACCAAAGGGGAAAGGGCATGGGGGAAGGATAAATATATGTATAACTGAATCACTTGCTGTACACCAGAAACTAACACAACATTGTACATCAACTATACTTCAATTAAAAAAACAAAACAGACTCAGTTTTGTTTAAAAAACACATATACACAGAGAAGACTTAAAGCATATATACCAAAATGTTAGCAGTCTGGATAATTGGATCACAGAGAATTTTTATTTTCATTTGGTTGCTCTTTTGAATTTTTCTCATCTCTTTAAGTGAACATGTTGTTTGTTTTGGGGGACTTGGGGTAGGTTGTTGATGGAAAGGTAGTAGGAAGATTGTTTAGACACACTTGTAAACAGTAGTGACATCCCACTTCATGTCTTACTCTTCTCCATCTCAGAAAAATCCATAGTGTTCTGAAAACTCACTGTTTTGCATTGAAATTACATTTAAGCATTTTAAATCCAGATATTCCACTTAGGGGACTTGGAATCCCTAACTTCTCTCCACCCTCATATGATCACTGTAGCCAACTTCATCACTATTTTAGAACTTCACCTTGTACCATAGTCAGTCAGAGACTGGTTTGTATGACTCGAACAGTTAGATGAATAAAGAGAAAATAGACTTAGGATGAAGGGAAACATAGTAGGTAAGAGGGAAATAGTAGATTCTGTCTTGGCCAGGTAAAGTGAGCACTTAAAAATTCTTGTCTTAAAACCACACACACACACAGTTTTGTATATTTAGTAATTTAAATTGATCTAAAGAAATACTAACTTCGTCCTTCTTTCTTGTGACTGGTGAATTCATCAATTTTGTGTATTGTAAATAAACTTGATTCATGTAATGTATTGCAAAATAGTTTAAAAATAGATACCATTTTGACTAGTGACAAGTAGTAGTACATTTGGATTTTGGTTTGTGTGTCTGTGTGTGTGTAAACAATTTTACTTTTCAATTAATAAATTAATAGTATTTAGGTAAAATCTTAAAAGTACAATAAGAACTGTTTTCTTGTGACAGTTAGTTGCACTCCAGTCATATATTTCATATTAATGAAATCGCATTATGAGTACTGAAAAGTAAAAGAAATTCCAAAACTAAAAATGTACTTACTTATTTTAGTTACACGGTAAACTTTTTAAAAAATGACATCCCCATGAGTTATTTATTTTATAACTAGGATTTTGTACCTTTTGACTTCCTTCACCTATTTCACATTCCGCCCTCCCATCTCCTGCCCCTGACAACCACCAGTCTCTTCTCTTTACCGATGAGCTTAGTAGGAGGGTTTGTCTTGTTTTGTTTTTCTTTTTTGCAGCTTCCACATATTAAGTGAGGTCATAGGGTATTTGTCTGTCTCTGTCTGACAAATTTCACTTAGCGTGATTCCCTTGAGGTCCATCCAAGTAGTCTCAGATGGCAAGATTTTGTTCTTTTTTTATGGCTAATATTTCTGTGTGTGTATATGTGTGTGTGTACCACATTTTCTTTCCATTCATCTGTCAATGGACACTTAGGTGGTTTCTGTATCTTGGCTGTTATAAGTAATGCTGCAGTGAACATGGGGATGCACATATCTTTTCAAGTTAGTGTCTTCATTTATTTGGATAAATATCCAGAACAGGAATTGCTGGATCATATGGTAGTTCTATTTTTAATATTTTGAGAAACCTCTATATTGTTTTCCACAGTGGCCACACCAATTTACATTCTCACCAAGAGTGCACAGGGGCAGGGGTTTTGTTTTTTCCATATCCTCACAAACACTTCTTATTTCTTGTGTTTTTGATAGTAGTCATCTTCACAGATGTGAGGTGATACCTCTTTGTGGTTTTGATTAGTGATGTTGAGCATTTTTTCATGTACCTGTATGTCTTCTTTGGAAAAATGTCTATTTAGAACCTTGACCCGTTTTTTAGTTTTTGGGTTTTTGCTGCTGAGTTGTATGAGTTCTTTATATATTTTGGATATTAATACCTTATCAGATATATGATTTGTAAATACTTTCTCCCATCCAGTACATTGTCTTTTCATTTTGTAGATTGTTTCCTTTGCTTTGCAGAAGCTTTTTAGTTTGATGTGGTCCCACTTGTTTATTTTTGCTTATTTATTTTTGCTTATCGTCGGCTTTGTTTTTGGTGTCAAATCTACAAAATCATTGCTGAAGCCTATGTCAGGGAGCTTACCACCTATGTTTTCTTCTAGGCGTTCTATGATTTCAGGCCTTACATTCCAGTCTTTAATCCATTCTGAGTGAATTTTTTTGTATGGTATAAGAGAGCAGTCCAGTTTCATTCTTTTGCATGTGGCTATCCAGTGTTACCGATACTGCTTATTGAAGACAATGTCTTTTTTTCTATCATATATTTATCACAAATTAATTGACTATATATGGGTTTATTTCTGGGCTCTCTGTTCTGTTTCATTGATCTATGTGTCTGTTTTTATGCCAATACCATACTGTTTTGATTACTATAGCTTTGTAATATAGCTTGAGATCACAGCACATAATGCCTCCAGCTTTTCATGTTTCTCAAGATTACTTTGGCTTTTGGGAGTCTTTTGTGGTTTCATACAAATTTTAGGCTTGCTTTTTCTATTTCTATGAAAAATGCTATTGGAATTTTGATAGGGATTACATTGACTCTGTAGATTGCTTTGGGTAGTGTGGACACTTTAACACACTACACTAATATTAATTCTTTGAACCCATGATAATTTTACAATAAACTTTTGGTAAGTATTTATATAGATGAATATAAATGGTATGAAATATGTCAGTTACAATGATTTTTGACCTTGTCTTTTATAATTCAGTATTTAATTCTTTTGATTAAAATTTATTTTAAAATGCCTATCATTTCCTGAAGGAATATTAATTTGAAATATTATATATGTGCTCCACATCAAAAATTGGCTCAAATATAGACACGTTTATCTGACATCCATAAAAAATTAGATCCTGAGAGAGCTGCCATAAACTTCAAAGCTATTGACTGTATAAATATTTGAGTTACTAATTAGTAATTGAAGTCTTTTAACGTATTCTTTGCTGTCTGGATTCCAGTATTCTTTCATTACCATGTATTCTAATTAACAAGGGAGTATAGTATCTGATTTTCTTCAGGTTTCTGTCCTTGGCTGGATACACTCAGGCATTTGTATTATTACTATTAAGCCTCAGGGTCTGTGAGTGAATAGGGGGTGATGTTGGAGAAACGAGAGACATGACTTCTTAAACATAGATGGACATACAAAATGTGAATTCAACTAAAACGTCAGAGTCACCAAAATGTGTAGCATTTAGACTTTTAGCTTGAATGTGCGAGAGTTTATTATATGTAGTATGAGATCTGATAAATGCTTGAGCAGCTTCTAAGAGTACAAGAGTATGGTATTTGTTTATAAGATAATGTTCTGTTGTGTTTTTAAATGAAATTTTATTTACTTTCAAGAGATTCTTAACTGACCTTCACTGAAGGTAGGGAATTAAGAATGAAACACTAGGCTTAAAACAAATTACCAGAAGTGTTCAGAACAATTGAGTATTTGACTTTAAATATAAGCAGAAATTTAAAAAATATTCTTTGAAATGAAATGAACTTGAAATTTGTTTGTACTGTTTTGCTTAATATTTCTATACATTGATCTGGAGCTTTTATATTAGGAGAGCAGGTTTTCTATTTTAAAGAACATATCTAAGTGTTAGAAAACTTCTACTGCTTTTATTTTTTGTAGGTGGTTTCAGACCCCCTCACAGGTTTTCTACCATGCAGCAACTGAACATGGAGGGAAGGACGTATATCCAGGGCAGTGTCTTTGGGAAGGTTGTGAGCCTTTTCAGCGACAGAGGTTTTCTTTCATTACCCACTTACAGGTACACTTTCTTAATACTATTTGGTTTGTAACTCATTTGGTTGTGTTAAAGATCTTGATGCATGTTTTTTACTTCCTCTTTCTCAAAAAGGACAAACACTGTTCAAAGGATGCCCTGCTTGCAGGATTAAAACAAGACGAACCAGGACAAGCAGGAAGTCAGAAATCTTCTATCAAGTAAGGAATCTGAGTTCACTTCCTGTTGCACATAAAAAAAGACAAATCAGGAAACCAGGCAAAACTTAGTAATAAAAGGCAATTTAGTATATCGGGAGACAGGAAACCTGGGTTGTAGTCCACCTCTACCATTAACCAGCTATGTATGTGACCCTGTTCAAATGGTGTAAATGCCCTAGGAATCACTTCTCATTTTGGCTGGACCACATGGTCTGTAAGTACCTTGTAGCTCTAATATTTTGATTCCACTTTGTAGACAAGTCATTGGAAGTAATGACAGATGATATATGAGAAATGCTTTGTAAACTGGAAATAAATATATGGTTCTTTGTCCTTTGAGAGAGTAGTTGAACATGTACTTGATAATGGCAAAGAGATTTATTCTTACAGCTACTCCTGAGGAGAGGCCAAGGTGGCATGTGAGGGTCCAATATAAAATTGTGTATGTCACATTTACTCTATGGTTATTCATTTACCTATTATTTCATGAACACATACTTGTAGTCAAGTTCTGAGTTAGCTGTAGATTCCTGTAAGGTCCTTATTAGATTTACATAGTATTTCCTGTTCTGTTTCTGAGGTCTTTAGTTGTAAACTCTGTAACCTGAAAAATACAGTCAGCCCTCCATATCCTCAGGTTCGGCATCTGAGGATTCAACCAACCAGGGATCAAAAATACTTGGAAAAAAAAAATTCAGGAAGCTCCAAAAAGCAAAACTTGAATTTGCCATGCACTGGCAACTATTTGCATAGCATTTACATTGTATTGGGTGTATAAGTAGTCTAGAGATGATTCAAAGCACACAGGAAGATGTGTGGAGGTTATATGCAAATGCAGTCATCGCTCAGTATCTACCTGGGATTGGTTCCAGGATTTTGGTATCCACAGAGGGTCCTGGACCCAATCCCCCGTGGACACCAAGGGACAACTGTATTTTAAATTCTCATAATGTGAAAATAAATTAATTTGTCACCATTTATTGAGATACTGCTGTGTACTGGGCATTATGCCAGACATAGGGAATTCTAAGAACAAGATATAGTGTAACTTCACAGAGTTGAAATTTTAGACAGAGAACCAGAAGTACAGGAACACAGAAGCTGCTTACATACTTTATTCATTCCATTACTGTTTACTTTATTCTCTCCATTACTATTTATTCCACGTGCTAGGCACTAAGGTATATAGCACGAGGTATACGTGACCAAGATGTTTTGCTGTTTTCAAGTCTGGAGATGCAATGAGAGGTATAGGTAATTCTTATTATATGGTGTAATAAGTCCTAAAATGAAGATATGCACAAGACACTGTGAGAGCCCACCTAAACCAACCTAGGAGACCAGGGAAGGCTTTCAAATGGTAGAAAGCACATCCAAACTGAGACCCAAAGAATGAGGAGTAAATAGCTGAGGGTTTCATAAGCCATAATCATGAGTTTGGATTTTCCCCTAAAGGCAGTAGAAAGTCATTTTTCTGCCAAGTATCTTTTTCTGTAAATTTCACTGTACAGTTGACCCTCGAACAACACAGATATGAACTGGGAGGATCTACTTATATGCGGATTTTTGTCACGGTAAATACTGCAGTGCTGCACCATCTGTGGTTGGTTGAACCCACAAATGTGGAACTGTGGATATGGAGGGCCAACTGTAAAGTTATATGCGGATTTTTCACTGCAGAGAGAGTGGGTACCCCTAACTCTCATGTTGTTCAAGGGTGAACTGTATTTAATTTCTATGTATTATGTAGCCTATAAGAGTATGTTGCAGTATGTTTGATTTTGCTCAAATTTGGAGGAACCTATATTTGGTATATCAGTTACAATCAATCAAAAATCTTTGTCACTTATACATAAAATCTAATAATAATTTTCATCTGTGTCCATATATAGATATCCTTACTTGTAGACATCTATAAGTAGATATAGATAAAAAGTGGTTTACAATTTAAAGATTGCTTTTATGTTAACTTACTTAATATTCAGAATTACTTTACTCATGTAAAAAGGTGCCAGAAATATCCCCACTTTACAGATGCAAAACCTGAAGCACAAAGGGGCAAACTGAACTTGAAAGTCGTGCAGCTAGTTACAGTGTCAGAAATAGGATTTCCTCACTGTGAGCCAGTGCTCTCGCCACTCCTGCCCCACCAGAATACAGCAGATACTGATACAATTTTTCTGCTTGGCGAAGGAGACCTAGAGTAGTTTGAAATCTGATTTTATATAAAATCTACCTCTGCAGTCCCTCCATTCTGTATCTTTCCTAAAGGACAGTAGAGCTATACTGAAAGAATTGATTGAAATTAGTAAATAATGAAGAAAAATTATGGAACATAGTAATAGTTTGAAGTGTAATAGTTGGCATAATTTTGTATTATTATCATATTAGGTTATCTTTTCCTGGGTGACCTATACATATACCAGTACATTCTCAGGTAATATTATTTTACTCCTAGGTACAGTTTAGCAAAAATAATTTGCAGCTCAAATTGTAGACTAGTCTTTGTTAACATCTTTACATTGCATTCAAAGACGTGAACTTCACAACTTTGAATACTATGTTGTATTGATATATGGGCTGTACCAGAACATCTGTTGTTTGCTTTAAAGTTGATAGATCGGAAAATAAAAGACTTGAAACTTCTCCTTGATACCGAGAGCCCTTATGCCTAGGCTGACACAAGAGTGAATATTACTGCTGGGCCATGGGAGCTTTTACTCACCCTGTGTCCAGAGTTTCAGAGTAACCACCTTAGGGGTTGGCAGGTTGGTCATTCGTTATCAGTCTGTCTGCTGCATCATATTAACAATCTCTTTCTCTCTCTGGTCAATTTAGGCAGCCGGCTGTAGGGGGCACAAGCTCAACTCCTAGAGCACAAAAGGCCATTGTGAATCATCCCAGTGCTGCCCTTATGGCTCTTAGGAGAGGATCAAGAAACCTTGTCTTTCGAGATTTTACAGTGAGTAAGCCTCGAAAGCCTTGTCTGTAAATGTGTGCACGCTGTGTGATTTAGATCTTTATTCTTTTTCTTTTCTTTTCCTTTTTAAGGATGAAAAAGAGGGACCAATAACTAAACACATCCGACTAACAGCTGCCTTAATATTAAAAAATATTGGTAAATATTCAGAATGTGGTCGCAGGTGAGTAATCTGTTTTCTGTAGCCAGAGTGAATCTAGATTATTTTACTTTTACCCATAAGTTAATAAGGTTAGATGCCTGCATTTTATTCACTGCTTTTTGCATAAATTTTTGGATATGTCCGAAAGCTTATGTCAAGCTCAGGCCATCATGGATTCTTAAAAGCCAAAAAAATAGAAGTTGAAACAACCAAAAGGTTTTCTTTTAACTTGTTTCATTAGGTTAAATTTCTTGCTGGTCATAGAATTTAAGTTTATTTTATTTATTTATATTCATTTATTTTGGCTGCATTGGTTCTTTATTGCTGCGTGCGGGCATTCTCTAGTTGCGGCGAGTAGGGGCTACTCCTTGTTGCGTTGCACAGGCTCTAGGCACACGGGCTTCAGTAGTTGTGACACACAGGCTCAGTAGTTGTGGCTCGCGGGCTCTAGAGCATAGGCTCAGTAGCTGTGGAGCACAGGCTTAGTTGCTCCGCGGCATGTGGGATCTTCCTGGACCAGGACTCGAACCCATGTCCCCTGCATTGGCAGGCAGATTCTTAACCACTGCGCCACCAGGGAAGCCCTGGTCATAGAATTTAGAGCAAAAAGTAGATCTACAAGAGAAAACTTAGGAGTTTACTGGGAGGAAAAATGAATTGCTCACTTGAATCATGTGGAATTAGAATGGAATTCAGTTTGATAATTACCGTTTTAATGAAACCATCAAAGCCATACGTGTGCTGAGATTCACTATAATACTCTGAAGTTTTAAAAGTTACATTTTAATGAACTTAAGAGAAAACTTAGGATTTTGTAGATCTATAGCAACTGGAAACAATAACTCTAACCCTAGAGAGAGCAAATGTGGATTTGCCTCCCTTGTCTCCCTTGAAGCTTGAAGCTAATATTCTAGTATTATTCGTCCTCCATCTTCAGCTGACCCAACTCAGGCTCCTTCATTGGGAAGGTGTCCTCTGATGCATCTTGCCTTCCAGATAGTGATTTTTTTCTCCTAGTCTCTCTCCTCCCACATACTATTAATCGAATCTACCTTGGTTCTCCTCCCCCCATTTTACCTTGTGTTAGGTCTTTAATGATATTTCTTGTAGTAACCTTCCAACTGGACTTTCCAAACATAAAAACAGTGCCATCGATTACAAAAAAAAAAAAACAATTAATTTAACTATATCAAACTTTAAAGCTTCTGCAAATTAATGATGAATAAAACTTAAAACTAAAGTTTTTAAAAAGTATTTTTAATGACAAATTTACTATATTTAGTGTATCAAGTATTCCCACAGAGGAATAAGAAAAATTCTTAACACTCAAATGAAAAACAAGCATAGTTTTTCAGGGAAAAAAGAAGAAATATGAAGGTTTTGTCACTAGCATCTCCCAGCTTCATTCATGAGTTCTTCCTTCCTTTCTCACTGTATTTTCCTCCTCATCCCTCCTTTTGCTACATTTCAGTTTTAGCCAAACTAAACCACATGCAGATTCCAACCATGCAAGACGTCTTTCGTGTCTCACTTTTGTACATTTGTTCCAGTGCTATACTGTCCTCCCTGTGTTGTGGCCCATTTAGTATCTGCAAGCCCCCGTGATTCAGCTCAGACGTTGGCTTCTGTGTGCTGCTTTTCCTATGCTGTGTTCCCCTTCCTCACTGAGTTTGTTCTTCTCTATTTTTGTAACATGTCTGTCTTATAACATTTCATCTTACTGTTTTGTAAGTAGTTATTTATGTGGCTTTTTTCCACTACTGACCTAACTACAGATTCTCTGATTAATCTTTGTAGCCCAATTGCCCAATACATCAGAGATAATCCCTACTTCCTATTCTTCCTTCAAGACTCAACCCAGGTCACCTCTTCCTTTCCTGACATCTCCCTCACTACCTACCCTTGACCTAAGGTGCCCCCCACACATTGCTTTGTTACCACCTTACATGATGAGATCTGTGAAAGCAGGGGTTGAATATTTATTTTTGTTTTTGTGTCCTCAGTGCCTAGCATAGTGTTGGAAATATAACAGTGATTCAATAAATATTTGATTGATAGACAGATGGAAGGGAAGAAGGTCTCAAAAATTCATTTTTTCCTAGAGTTCTGATCTGGAATTTGTGTAGACAGTTGGAATTCTAAAAGTAATTTTATAACTTTTCCCTCACATTCAAATTGTACATTCTTAGGCTTACAGCAAAGCCACTTTGGCTACATCTAATATAATTATTGAACCAAAGTTTTCATCTTACAGTTTGTGTTTTGTTGTTGATTTTGTTATTTTATTTAACTCTAAACCTTCTAGATGTCTTTTGGCATCTTCAGGTGCTATGATCTTAGAAAAACAGAAGCAGAAGAATTAAAACAATCCATTAAATTCTTCCCATTCACCCTCCCAGTCTGGGTTGAAATCCCCATGTAGAACCTCTATCGAATATCTCCAGTAATGAGGAGTTTTGCTAGAGCAGGAGTACTGACAGAATCTGGCAAAACATATGTGAAGAAAAAAGTATAGGAAATCAGGTATTGCAAAAGATAATTCTTTGTTGATATACTTCCTCGTCTCTGGTGGAGTAAGTTAACGGGTGCGATTTTTTTTTTTTAACTAAAGCAAATTCTGTTTGCATAAGAAAATTACAGGTCAACAGGAAGATATATGGAAATTTACTTTCATTCTTACAGTACAGTATACTGAAGAGTATGAAATGTCAGCATTTTTTAAAATTTTAAGTTCAGAATCTGATTGAATAATGTAAACTTTTGTGCTTCCCTGGTGGCGCAGTGGTTGAGAGTCCGCCTGCCGATGCAGGGGACACGGGTTCGTGCCCCGGTCCGGGAAGATCCCACATGCTGCGGAGCGGCTGGGTCCATGAGCCATGGCCGCTGAGCCTGCGCGTCCGGAGCCTGTGCTCCGCGACGGGAGAGGCCACAACAGTGAGAGGCCTGCGTACCGCAATAAATAAATAAATAAATAAAAATAATGTAAACTTTTAAAATGCAGTTTATCTCCTTTATGACTAAACTTGAGCTTTGGAGAACTGCAATATGTTTCTCCTCTTTTTGATGTATACCTTTTGTCAGTGTAACACATGGGTCTTATTTAAAAATCAAATGATACTTTCACTAATAATGAACAATCTGAAAAAGAAATGAACAGTTCTATTTACAATAAATCAAAAGAATAAAATAATCACATTAACCAAGGAGGTGGAAGATTTGTACATTGAGAACTATAAAACATTGCTGAAAGAAATTAAAGAAGATGTAAATAAATGGAAAGACATCCTTTGTTCATGGATTGGAAGACTTAATATAGCTTAGATGTCAATACTACCCAAAGCAATCTACAGATTCAATGCAACCCCTATCAAAATTTCAGTGACATTTTTGCAGAAATAGAAATATTTGTTCTAAAATTCATATGGAATCTCAAGGAACCTTGAATAGCAAAACGATCTGGAAAAGGGAGAACAAAGTTAGAGGACTCATACTTTCTGATTTCAAATTTCACTGCAAAGCTATAGTAATCAAAACAGTGTACTGTCTTTAGTGACATAAAGACAGACATATTAACCAAGGAAACAGAATGGAGAGCCCAGACATATGTGGTCCTTGCATATGTGGTCAAATGATTTTCAATAAGGATGCCAATTCTCTATTCAATGAGGAAAAGATAGTCTTTTCAACAAATGGAGTTGGGAAAACTGGAAATTCACATGCAAAAGAATGAAGTTGAACCCTTACCTAACACCATATGCAAAAATTAACCCAAAATGCATCAAAGACCTAAAAGTAAGAGCTAAAACTATAAAACTCTTAGAAAAAGCTTCATGACATTGGATTTGACAGTGGTTTCTTGGATATGACACCAATGGCACAGGCAACAAAAGAAAACGTAAATTGAATTTCATCAAAATTAGAAATTTGTGCATCAGAGGACACTATCAATAGAATAAAAAGACATTCAACAGAATGGGAGAAAAGAATTACAAATCAAATATCTGATAAAGGGGTTAATATTCAGACTATATAAAGAACTCCTAAAACTCAACAACAAAAAGAAAACAAACCAAATCAAAAATGGGCAGAGGACTTGAATAGAAATATCTCCAAAGAAGATAAATAAATGGCCAATAAGCATATGAAAAGATGTTCAACATTACTAATCATTAGGAAAATGCAAATCAAAACCACAATGAAGTACTACTTCAAACCCATTAGAATGGCTATTATTAAAAACAAACAAACAAAAAATCGAAAACAATTAAGTGTTGGCAAGAATGTGGAAAAATTGGAACCCTTGTGTGTTGCTGATGGAAATATAAAATGGCACGGCCACTGTGGAAAAGAGTGTGGCCATTCGTCAAAAAATGAAACATTTCATTCTACCTTTTGGGTATATACACAAAGGAATTTAAAGCAGGGAGTTGAACAGATATTTATGCACCATTTTCATGGCAGCATTATTCACAGTAGCCAAAAGGTAGAAGCATCCCACCAGTCCATCAACAGAGGAATGGATAACTAAAATGTGTGTGTATATGCAATGGAATATTACTCAGCCTTTAAAAAAGAATGAAATTCTGATACATTCTACAACATGGATAAACCTTGAAGACATTGTGTTAAGTGAAATAAGCCAGGCACAAAATGACAAATATTGTATGATTCCACTTAAATGAGGTACCTAGAAAGTATAACAGTGTAACAGCCCCCAGCAGGGGGTTGGGGGAGTGAGGCAGTGGGGGCGTTCTTGTTGGTTGTGGGAAGATGAAAAAGTGCTGGCGATGGATGGTGGTGATGGTTGCACAGCAGTGTTGATGTACTTCATGCCCCTGAACTGCACACTTAAAGATGGTTAAAGTAGTAAATTTTGTATTATGTATACTTTACCACAATTTAAAACTAAAAACAAGAACAAAGGAGGGATTTGGGGAAATGCAGAGTGGCTACTAATGAGTATTTGGCTTCTTTTGGGGGATGATGAAAATATTCTAAAATTGATTGTCGTGATGGTTGCACAATTCTGTTACTATACTAAAGACCACTGAATTATACACTTTAAACAGGTGAATTGTGTGGTAGATGAATTAATGTCTCAATAAAGCTGTTACAAAATTTTTTTAATTAAATGGTAAAGCTTATAACAAACTATATAGTCCCCTACTTCACCCTTCCTACCCACATCCAAGGAAGAGCTTTCAACAAGTTGAGCTAATTTTTCTGGTGTTTGCCTCCATGTTTCTAACTAACATGTTTATGTTACTGTTTCCTAATTTACCTATTTTACACTTTACCTGTTGACTCTCTTTCTATTGAACACTGTTAAAACCTCTCTTCCTTACGCTTTTCATTTCCTCATAATATTGTTACATCTTAAATCAGATGTTGTTGTGTTGTTTGATGCTGAGCCCCGTGCTGCTGTTTTACATTTCTTTTTCTCTCTTTGTTTTTGCAGGGTTAATGATTGTCTTGCTTCTTCATTAGCTTTTAATGGGCCTAATGCTGATTTTCCCATATATTTCAATCAGTATCTTTCAAGCCTATGTATAAGCTATCTAAAAAACACAGTTGTTAAACCTCTATCAGTTCTACATTTTTTCCCCCTTGGAAACTGGCCTTGGTAGTCTAGACAGCTTACTTTGTAGGCCTGGTGCACAGCTGTCCTTGGGAATTCCTTCTACGTTGAAACCTTTTTCTTGAATCCTACTTACTTCTTTTACTTGAGTTCCTCCTTCATTGTAGTAAGGTACATCCTCCAATAATTTCAAGGCCCAACCTGTCTGAAAATGTTTTTAGTCTACCCTTAGTCTTGATAGTTTGGTTAGATATAGACTTCTAGATTGAAAAATCACTTTCCTTTAAAAATCTGAGGACATTGCTCTAATGTCTTCTAGCATGCAGCTTTGCTGTTGACAAGTCCAGTGACATTCTGATTCCCATTCCTTTGTATGAGATCTATTCCCCCCCACCCCCACCCTCCAGAAGTTGTTAGGGTCTTTTTTTTTTTTCCGATTTCTGTTATTCTGAAATTTCATGAATGCTGTGTCTTGTTGTGGGTGTTTTTTATTGTTGCTGTCATTGAAGTGGGCATTTCATTTCAGTGGATCCTTTCAATCAAGAGATTCATGTCCTTAAGTAATGGGAAACTTTCTCAAATGTTTCTTTTTATAATTCCCTGCTATCCATTGTCTGTTCCCATTTCTAGAACTTCTGGGTTTTTTTTGGATGCTAGACCCTTGTAGAGTGATCCTCTAACTTTCTTTTCTTTCTTAGCTTTCAATTTTGTCTGTTTAATCTGTTTTCTAGAAACTTCCTTGACTTTATCATCAAATCTACTGCATTTTTACTTCATCTGCCATGCTTTAAATTCTAAGAGCTCTTTTTAAGTTGTCAGTTGTTGCTATTTTTATAACATCCTATTCATAGGTTGAATACAGTGCTTGCTCATCTCTCTCTCAGGATATTAATGCCAGTATTTTTGAAGTTTCTTCTGCTCCTAGTATGGTTGCTGTGTACTCGAAATTACTTGAAATGTCTGAGGATTTGGGGCTTTGTGTGATATTTTAAGAATGAAATACCTGCTAGCTAGTTGGAAGCTCTGGGTGCATGACCCCCACGTGTCACTAGTGATTGCCATTTTAGGGTGACCCCCGACGAACCAGTTTGTTTCCTAGAAGCCCCTCAGACGTCAGTCTTCGTAGAGATTGTTTCTCCAGGGAAGAATCTTTGATTTCCTTGCCTTTAG
This sequence comes from Globicephala melas, assembly GCF_963455315.2. Taxonomy (NCBI): domain Eukaryota; kingdom Metazoa; phylum Chordata; class Mammalia; order Artiodactyla; family Delphinidae; genus Globicephala; species Globicephala melas. The sequence continues at coordinate 65,867,364 of NC_083323.1, read as the reverse complement.
AAGTGGGCAACTTGAAGGAGAGTCCGTGAGGGCGTGCACTGTGGAAACAGAATTGGGGGTGGGGTGGGCAGGAGGACCTCACTGGGGTCGAGTACGTTCACTTTCCTTCACGCAGTCTATGTCTCTGTTAAGTCCTAACCCTTTCTGGTTTAGTTCCTCCAGAAAATAAATTTCTTTCATTCATTTTGGGAGGGAAAGGAGATAAACTTGCATCAAACTGTGCTATTTTCCTAAAAGCTGATTTGTGTCTTAAATTGTTTTCACTAATGCTACTTACAAATTATGTCTTATCTATTAAGTGCATTAAAGTGACACAATGTTTATCCTTTGTTAAACATATCAAAAAGATAAAGGAACTTTTGAAATTTGAAATTGAAAGAATATCATTTTATACAACAAAAAAGGCATATTTCATTTTTTATCTAGTGAGTGCTTATTTAATTCTTTAAAACCTTTAAAATAAAAAATATTAATTTATATCAAAAATGAAATGGTTACTTTAAAATCATCCTAGTGATTGAAATGTAGTCTTTCTAGTTTTATCCATGTGACATAAAAATAAAAGAAAGAATACTTTTTAACATGTGACTGTTCATCAGTTTGGAAAATATGATTTTATTTAAGCTTTTGAAAGTAAAGGCTTTTTGCTTTGTCACAATGTTCATTGATTATAGAGGGGAAATAATTTGATTCCACTTAGTAGGTTATTTTTAAATCGAGTTTTTTATGGCTATTTTTTCTTTTCCAGAAAGACAATGTAGACATTTTATAGTTCATTTAAAAATTTGTTAAATAAACTTTTGAAGTAAATCATGCCTAAAGAAAAGTAAAAAACAACAGAAGTGTGAAGCTCAATGAACTGTCACAAGGTGAACCACCGCATAACCAACCATCCAAGTTACGAAATTG